>NC_081780.1:16851614-17021614 GCF_963082965.1 Carassius carassius | reverse complement strand
CACAGCATGAGGCTGCTACCAGCACACTTGACTTGTGGGATGCTACTCTGCAGGTGATGGGCAGTGCTTGGTTTCCTTCAAACATTATGCTTGGAAATGAAGTTTATCAGGCCAGATAATCTTGTTTCTCAGCATCTAAGGGTCCTTAAGGTGCTTTTTTGCAAATTCCAAATTCTACCATCATAAAGCCCAGATCTGTGGAGTGTTGCAGCGATGTTTGTCCTTCTTTGGGTTTCTTCCATCTGCAAACATGATCATGGAGATCAACTAGAGTAACCATCAGCTTCTTGGTCAGCAGTCTAGACAAGGCCTTTCTCCACCATTTGCTCAGTTTGACCAGCTCTAGGAAGAGTCCTTGTTGTTTCAAACATCTTCCATTATGGATAATGAAGGTTACATGATTCTTTGAACATTAAATGAAGCAGAATTGTTTTTCTGAACTCTTTCCCACATGTGTGGCTTGACGCAAACCTGTTTCTGAGCTCTACAGGAGGTTGTTTTGACCTCAGGGCTTGGTTTTTGCTCTGATATGCATTTTCAGGTGTTAAGAGATTTAATTAAGACGTGTGCTTTTCCACGCCATACCCATTCAATTGAATTTGCCACAGGTTAAGTGTAGTAACATCTACAAGCAATATGAATGTTCCTAAGCTAAATTTCACAGAGGGTTTGTATGCAATGGAATTATTTGTTTTTTATTTTTTATTTGCAAAGATGTTAAAAACCTATTTTTTGGATTGCCATTATGGTGTATGGAGTGTAGAACAATGTGGGGGGGAAAATAATTTAAAGCCAACTAACATAAGGCAGCAACATTACAAAATGTGAAAAAAAATGAAAGGGTTTTAATACTTTCACAAGGCACTGTATATATTGCATATAAATAGTTTTTTTTTTTTATTACAACAATAACAAAGGTCAAACTGGCTCAATTGTCCTTGAACTGTATATCAGCACTGGTAACACATTTGTTTCCATTTTGCTTCCTCACCCAGATCTCCAGTTTGCCATTCTCTTTCTTACAGCGTGAAGCGAGGGTGTCAAGTTGAACAGTAGCCTCCGTCTTTAGCTCAGCCGTCTTGTCTTTGACCACCACATGCATTACTCGTCCTCTGTGGACATGAGCGTCAAAAGTGCTGCTCCAGGGGGGATACATGGTGGGCCGCTTCTGTTTGTACATCTGACCCTTTTCTGTAGATACACACACAAGTTCAATACAAGTACATCTCTAAATCAGTTCCACACTGCTGACCGTTTGACTGGAGTAAGCTTTAAAAGTATCAGCACAAGTAAATCACTTCATGTGTGTTACAGCATTCGGACTGGATTTACCGGATCTGAAACTAATACTAGTGAAATGGCACAGTGCTCTTTCTGTTTGATAGTAATCTGACAGCCTTTATGGCAGGAAAACAAATATAGAGCCATGCAAATGAAACCATGCGAATTTGGTAGAATGTCAACATTTTCCCTTAGTTAAAGTCAACATGACATTTAAAATCAGGTCAGTTTTTTTCTTAATGCATATTCTTGGTCTTATTGCGCACGAAGCATCAAGGCATGTTTGAAAAACACATTTGTCTTAATAATATTTCATCAAAAGTTTCCTTTTTGCTGACATCATCAAGTCCTCTTATTTTTGTAGCCCCTCCCCTCACCTCCAACCACTTGCTTTCATTCAGTGTATAATGCCTACTTTTCAATAAATGGATACAATGAAGTTTAGGTCTACATTTATTTAAATGAAATAAAATAAAATATATTGTTTCACTTGTTGTTAAAACAGGTTGCGAACTCTTTCATTTAATAATTAAAATTGGACATACAGTTTATCTGACTTATACATAAAAGCAAATAAAGAATCAAATTACTAAAGTAACAATTTCTGCAAAAGTGCATTTGAAATTACCTACTGTATGAATGTTTTTGACAACTGAGCATTTTAAAAACATCATATATTTACATGCACGGATGTCTATTTATTTATTGTTTACAACATTTTTTTCACTTGTTAAAATGGGTCGCAAACACTCATTTAAAGTATAATTTGACATTAAATGCATAAAAAAACTGGACATTTATATGACTCGTTCTTGACAGTGAAGACGATTCAAAAGCGTTTGAGACTGACTTGACACTTTATATTTTGACAGGTATTTGTGGTTGCGGTTGGTTCTAGAGAATGAAACCAAAGGGGTTGCTGGGAAAGCCTTGCGCTCAGTACTGCTTAGTGGCCATGTTTGAGTAATATGCATGTGTGTACAACTGCTTATCATTTCATCTTATCTCATTTAAATCCGCATTTTACCAGCTATGGACATCCGTGCAAGTAAAATATATGGTGCATTAAAAGTTTAAAAAAAAAAAGTGTTTATACGCACTTTACTTTCTTATCAATTTTTTACTAATTGATTCAGTCTAATTATTTGCAGTATAGACGCAGTGAAACATTGCAGTGATTAATTCTCTTAATTAAACTATGTATGATCATTTTAATTGTGTTTTACAATGTTTTAAAACTTTAACGCAGCTGTTCATATTCATTTTATTTGCTTGGAAAAGGATGTCCAGAAGATTGTTTAAAATGTATATAAAGATGGTTATTTGGGTTTGGAACATTACAAGGGTGCGTAAATAATGACGTTTAAATTTTGTGTGAACCATTTCTGTAGAATTTGTAAAGTTTCAGATATACAGTATCTAGAGTAATAAGTATAAAAACATTAATACGTATAAAAACATCTTTGAAAGCATTTTGAATTGTTGAATATTTGGTCGTCAAAAGCTATTAGACGTAATGAAAACATGTTTGTCCATATTTGGCATTTTTCTGTCCTCATAAACTGATGCTGAATAGTCTAATGAAATTATGGAATGTGTGTGTGTGTGATAGACATATAGGCTTGCTTTATGAATCACAACATGAAGAGTATGTTTAACAGGAAAGAAACAGATACCTCCTTTTTACTGATAATGACACTCACGACACACACTTCCCTTCAGGCAAGAATTGACACGAACAAAAAACACAAAACATTCAGTAATAGTAAGTTGTTACCAATTCTGACCTGACACACTTTCACCTACTGAAAACTGTGTAGGTTGATCTTGTGGGCGTTTCTTCCACTATGGGCAATTTCGTCTTTTTACACTTTCAGTAAACAAACTTCATTAACATGAAATTTTCAAATGCTTCTTTAACATTGATATTTAAAAAGTAACACTTTAACACGTGCATCACAAATGTACTGTATTTTATTGATTTATTGTTTTTTCCATTTCCACCACCATCTGAAATCAGCATTCATCATGATTAATTTTTTTGTTGTTGCAGTTATAGAATTTTATGTACAATAGTTTCAATAAATAGTATTTTCAGTCTTTTTGCATAATTTACCAAAATTACAGTTTGATGGCCAACAGAAATATTCTTTTTTTTTCACATTTGCTTTGGTTTTTACTTATTTTTTCTTTGCACATCACATAAATCATATTTAATTATCAAACTCTTCACTAACACTGTTGTCTACTTATAATTAAGTACACTACCTTGGGGAAAAAAATCGTGGCAAAATTGTTGGTTGTTGTGATAATGACACCAGGGTTAAGTTATATTAATTTAGACTATCATAGTTTTAAGTTAAAACTTAATTATTAATTTTTATTAACAGATTCATATTTTTAAAATTAAAAGTGGGACATGGGTAAAACTATAGAAATATAGATACAAATATAGATAAAACTATAAGATGAAATGTACAAATATTAAAATCTATATTTTGTTTTAAATAAAAAAAATAAATACATTTTAAAAAATGGCAAAAAGAAATACTGAATGCATGGTAAAAAGTTTACCGTCATAACAAAAAGTGATGATAAAAATGTAAAAATGCCCATAACAAAAGAAACTACCCCGTGGTGTCTGTTGTTTATCTATGTTTTACACAATTTCATGGTAAACTATCCTCGTATATTTAAAGCAGAAGTATTCCTTACCAGTCTCCACAGCCTCTTTCATGTAGACAGCACAGTATGGATTGAGTACTTCTTCATGGTAGGCAAGCCCAGGGTCCATCTCAAAACTCGAAAAACCAATCCTCAGGAATGGAGACATGACTGTAAACTCCCAGATCCAACAGCAACAGCCTCAGATATACAGTTTCCTGTGAAAGTATGGTGTTTAATTCCACTGTAAGGATCTTCTGTCCAGTGATATACTCCTATTTGGTATTTGTTTTCATATTTGTGATGTCCGATGTATGGGCTTTGAATCTCAAGCGTCTCAGTAGAGGGCCAAGTCTGGAATGGTGGTGTCCTTAGCTCCGTGGTATCCAAATTAATTCTATTTATTTTTTTCAATCGAAGTGTTTACATTTGTCCTTTGCCCATCAGATCCGGCTCTCTTATAGCCACTGTTTTAGAAGGATTGATGTTGGGATGAAGCAGTTTAAACAGTCTACAAAAAAAGAATAAAATATTATAAATTCAAGTATATTAAAGTACATCAATAAAGAAATAAAAACAGCTAATTAATTAAATTTACTAAGATTAATTTAATATAAATATTGTAATGTATAAAAAGTCATAGTATATTATGTACGGTATATTAGCAGTTTTAGCAGGAATAACATTTAATTATTAATTGCGAGCTCTTTATTTAAATTTATTTTTGGTTTAATTTATTTTTATTTGAATATATTTAAATTGTTTTCAATGGTTAAAAATGTTATGACACCAAGTTTTATTTTTCATTTAATAAATACAACTCTAAATCATTCGTCATTGTTAATAAAGTCACATAAACCAAAAGAATGTTTTTGTGGTGATGCCATGGAAGAACCATTTTTGGTTCCCATAAGAACTTTTCAGTTCCTAAAAAAACATTTTGAAAATCTAAAGAACCTTTTTTCGACTATGAAGAACTTGTTCTGCATTTGAAAGGTTCCATGGATGTCAAAGTTCTTCAAAGAACCATTGATGCCAACAAAGAACCTTTATTTTTAAGAGTGTAATAATGATACTGTTCAATTAAACCATTAACTAAAGCCCTGATGAAAAAAGGCATAAACTACCCGGTTGTAAGGATCATTCAGATATGCTCTCTGTTAGTGTTGTCACGGTACCAAAATTTCAGTATTCGGTACCGATACCAGTGAAAATCCACGGTTCTCGGTACCAAAGCAAAACACAAAAATATGCTAATTTAAAAAAAAAACTTTTTAGCACTAAAAATAAAACCAATGCCATTCTTTATACTTATTTACAATTGTGTTTAAAGTTTTTCTACAAGTTATATAATTATGAAAAACAGTAAACAAGTTTCACCCAAATTTTATTTGTCTTTTAATTTATGAAATTTAAACACATTTTATTTCTGGTAAATAAAGGGGATTTTCTATTAAAATTAAAATAAAAAAAATAAAAAAAATGTAAGAAATATTGTGATTTATTTCTTTAAAAAAATAAAGTTTTATACATTTTTTCAACAGTAGTAGCAGTATCACATACATTTTACTAAATAATAGTAATATTTCTAGCACAATGCCTTTATGTAAAAATTAACTTTTAGGCCTAATGAATGCATATTTGTCATTTTAACTGAACTTAAAACTGGTGGTGATGCTTAAGATTTTTTTGGTCATTGATGGTTTCTGTAAAAAAATAGTAATAGATCATATTAATTATTATTCATATTAATTATTATTAAAAGATAATACTACTACTAATTCTACTATCATACTAATGTATATCCAATGCACTATGAATTGATGAGCTGCTGGGTTCATGAATATTAATCACGTTGTCTGCGTTCGGTCAAACTGATTTGCTGAAATCAAAACAGGGACGGTACTAAATCAGCGGCAGCCAATGAAATTGCCATTTGCGCATTAGCTCCGCCCACTACCGGAGAAACCGGTATGTCTTCTGCTTGTTCAAAAATGAATATGAATAATTCTAAATGAACTCCATTACAGGAAAAGACAATAAAGAATAGTTTACATATAGCGTGTCGATTCAGCGTGGTAAGACTCTCGCTCTCTCTCTTTTGCATGTGTGAGAAACTGAAAAGATCGCTTGATGGAGAGAGAACTCTGAAGATCAGATGCTGAAATTAATGCAAGCGTCACGCGCTTCAGTCTATGTAGTAAACAATGCCGCACGTCTCTGCCATTCATTAATTCACACAGAGACACGCAGAACACGGATTCATATTTCAAACAACTTTGCTTTTACAGATAACATTTACACATAACATAACATTTAACATTTACAGATACTGGTCCATATGGAGATTTGATTTGATTAATTTATGCTAACTTTGACAAATTCTATGACTGTCCATATTAAAATGTAAGTTTCATTTTTATGACTGGATTTTGAAATTCCGTCCTCATGACTTCGCGGAAATCATAGCACTGAACCGGGTTTGAACGGGACCTCGGTACTACCGGTACTTAAAGAAACCTGGTACCGTCACATTTACATTTTTTTAGTACCGACTTGGTACCGAAGTACCAGGTCTTTTGACAACACTACTCTCTGTCTAACGGAAACACAGCTAAAGACACGCTTTAACTACTTTCCATACTACACATGCTCTTTAAATTAACATGACACCAATTAACACCAACCAATTTCATAAACTAAGCAGAAAACACACTGACTTGTTAAACAGTTGGACCACAGATCCACAGGAAAAACATAGAGAGTACTTACCAGTTGAAAGCTGTAAGGTAACTGGTGAAGGGAGAGAACCAGAAAGAAAAAACTATTAATAGAAGTGAAATACAAAACTCCCATCCCAACAGCCTGCCGGGATTCACTTCCCTACTGAGTCACATACAGTGCTAAACCACGTCATGGTCACACATTTACACTTTGCTCAGACATGATGTGTGTGTTATAGTGCATCATATTCATGTTACAAAAAAAGAAACTATTTTTATTTTTTTAAATGTGAGTGGCACCAACTCCACGTCACCACTAAGAAATACTGTTAAAAATCATTAACAAAATATTCTATTAAAACACACGTTGTGGTCATACATTTACACTTTGCTCAGACTTAATGTGTATGTTATAGTGCGCAATATTCATGTTACAAAAAAAAAAGATTTTGACTTTTTTTTTTTTTTTTTTAAGAAAATGTGAGTGGCACTAACTCCCCTCCACATGCCACAACTAAGAAATACTGTTAAAAATCATTAACAAAATATTCTGGTTAAGGTCAGACAACAGCATTTGTGGCATAAAGTAAATTAACACATTAAATAATTTAGATTCATTCTTAAAGAAAAATCTAAGTTGCAATGCAAGTGAATAAGGCCAATTTTGGAAGCTTTCAAAAACAAAAATGTGAAAATTTAAGTAAAGCACTTCTGTTAAAACTTCTTGTAAAGTTGTATAGCAGTAAGATGTTGTGTAGGTATAAAGTCATCTTCACTTTAGGTTTTTAGCGTTATTTTGTCGTGCAAATTGAACATAACTTCACACAAAATAGGTTTTAGTAAGCAGTTTTACCACATTAAAATCCTGTACTCAAAATATTAACCGTAAATCATGTAGCTGTACTATTAAAAAAGTGAGCATTCTAATGTTTAAGGACTGGCCCCATTTACTTCCATTGCAAGTGCCTCACAGATTTTTACTTATTAAAAAAAAAAGTATTTACTAGTTAATCAACCATCCCAGATGGTTGCTAGCGTTTGGCTAAGAGTCTCAAATTTTCAGCTGCTTTATCATATCATAATGTAACAACTGTAAGTGATTAACAGATGATTTAAATTATGTGGGGAGTAGGGATGGGACGATAACCGGTTTCATCGATAACTGTGATAAAATGTGCTGAAGGTTAGTAATATCATTTAAAAATGAATTATCATTAAAACCGTGTTTGATTATCGCGGTTTTAATAACTCGCTATTAAATCATGTCCAGCCAGCAACAGTCTGACGCAAGCGCAGCGCACAATGTTTTTTTGTTTTTTTTCGAGAAGGAATGGCGAAAGTCAGTGACTTTTCTATGCTTTTCTATGCTTCTACCCTTTTCATTGTAAGGAAGGAAATGCCACAGAATTTAATCTTTCTTTAAATTAAGTGCATAGAGTTGCTTGTTTTATTAGTTGTTTGTTGATTATTAAATATAAAACTTGCTGAAATGTTTTCAGTGTGAGCATCAACTATTTTTGAACACTTTCATCTCGTTTCAACAAAACCGTGATAATATTGATAATCGTGATAATTTTAGTCACTATAATCGTGATATTAAATTTTCATACCATCCCATCCCTAGTGGGGAGAAAATAAACTAAATTCAAATGTGTAAACAGAAGCTATAAAAATGTAATAATTTAATAAAAATAAAATATTATTGTTATATATAAATTATATATATGTGTGTGTGTGTTATGTATGTATATATATATACATACATATATGTATATATATATATATATACATACATATATATATATATATATATATATATATATATATATATATATATATATATAAAATTAAAAACCAGATTTAGTATGTTATTTCAGTACAACACTAACATACTTTTTTTCTTAACTCAAGTTTCTCAAAACTGGCTTAGAAACTCTCTTTCTTGCTCTAAATATGTTACTGCCAAGTATTTCCTGTCGTTGAGTGACAGCTCAAACCGCACTTCCTGCACATTGAAGGACTGCAGTGCAGATAGCGAGCTGGCCCTCTTACCTGCTTCTGCTACCAGGATAGAGAGACAAGACAAAGAAAGAACACAGCTGGACACAGACAGACACTTTAATGTCATAACTCTATAGTAAGTTTTTAATGGCTCAATGAAGGTGCTATTTCATCAAACAGTGTGCAGGGTCAATACTGACTCTAGAGTCGACACGGTTGAACCATCCCAGCATGTGAAAGCTGCAGGGGTGGAAGAAGTGTGGGATCTAACCACAAACGCCTCCATTGAACTCCCACACACTGGACTGGACCGAAATACAAATACATTTGACCTTTCGCAAGCCACTCTGGAGGTTAGACTCATGAGGCTTGTTAAAGGAATAGTCCATGTTCAACACTTAAGACTCTGTGGCTCAGTCACCACAGAAAATCATGTGTTTACATGAATCAACACACAGTGGAAGTCAGCAGGCAATGTAAACCTTGAAGTGTTTATAAGTAGAGGTGTAAAGCACTTGTAATACAAAAACGAAAGAATGTTTTTTGAGATTGTCTTTTTGCGATGGCACTACTTTTCTTCTCTCCTTCTCTTCTCTTTAAACAGTTTAAAGATAGTCCCATCACGTCTTTTTCTGGTATCCTTGGGCGTGTGTTTTTGTTAGTGTATCGTTGTAGACCCTTTTAGGTTTTAATGTTGCATAATATGAAACTGTTTTTCCATTGATACCAGACATACTCATTTATTTTGAATGCATCTTTTAATTTTGCATTTATCAAGTTCAACATCAAAAGTTAATTTTTATTTGTATTTTTATTAAATTATTTAATTAAACAAGTTACATTACCATAATATATATATATATATATATCTCATAGACCGTATATATGCGTCTATATTTTCATATGCAAGATTAATTCATGCTTTTAAGAAATTAATACTACAATTAATCATATTCACATTTAATTGATCAAAAGTAAGAGTAAATTATCATATTACAAAAGATGATGATAATAATAAATGTTTCTTGATCGCCAAATCAACATATCAGAATGATTTCTGAAGGATCATGTGACGCTAAAAAGTGGAGTAATGATGCTGAAAATTCAGCTTTGCCATCACCGATAAAAATGACAAATTTTTAAAAAGAAAACCATAATTGTAAATTGTAATATTTTACAGTATTAATGTTAATAAAATAAATTCACTGTTTTTGTTTACGATCACATAAGAGTCTTCTGTAAGAAAAAAAAACATTAAATGAAAAAAAATATTTTGAATGTTAATGTAGATCTAAACTAAATTAGGATATTACTGTTAAAAATATAACCGAGACTGATGACAACGTCTAATGCTTGATAAATGTTTTGAGTTAATATTTAACAGTTATACATTCAAAAGCAGAACTAGAGTGTTGTGCATTTCTATCTGCGAGGTAAAGGCAAAAACATGCATTTTCTATAAACAAACAGAAGAGGAAGTGTTTTTTTTTCACAATCAAGGCTTTAGCACTATATATTGTATGGTGTCTTATTGCGAATGTGCTAAAAACCAGATCTACATCTAGATAGCATCTTACACAACCGCGCCATTGTTCCACTGCCTTTTAAACCCCAAAAAAGTAAAGTCACTACTAAAAAGGATGAAAAACTGAAAAACGAGCATAATCGCATGGTTTTTTTTTTCAAGGCCAAAACATGTCATTCAAAACACTTGTGCTTTAATTCAGTTATTTGCTGTTATTGATGATGGTATTGAGTAATTCAGCTATTCCTGCACATGTTGGTTCATCGTAGTTTTTTTAACCCAAAGTTTTCTACCACGAGGCAGTTGAAATAACACAACACACTCCTCAAACCATACGTGTTTTAGGTTTAGCACCACATTATCCTTTGTAAAGAAGTCAACATATAACCACTGAGCAGTACAACTTTCAGCCACATCTCTTTTTTGTTTTTAAATAAACCTTTGATTAACATCAATAAAAATAGGAAGTATCGTGACAAGCTTTCCAGTTTGATAATTAGCTTTGATTAAAGCCACTTCAGCTTCAGTACAATATACAACTGAGTATATTCTAAAATGCAATATAGGAAAAACACATAAATGTCCTGGTTAAAAAAATGTCTTGGAAACAACTGCAGTAAGTAATTTTAACTTGAATCACGTAACACTTACACGATTTTGTGCCCTTGGTTAAAATGTGGTTGGAAATAGCACTCTGATGTGAGTAAGATGTTCCAGTGCCCGACATTTGCAGTTCCTCTTATTCACACCACAGAAGGTAGTATGTTCATGTTTTTGGGGTTATTTGATTTTTTTATTATAATTTTTTTTAGATAACCTTATTCCCAAGCATGTGTTTTTAATATAGATGGTGGATCAATTGCATACAATTGTGTCTGCGAACATCACACACTGAACTCCAGACACATAAAGCACCTTTTAAATCATAATTCTTCAGAAAAGGGGATTCTTTGGCAATAATAGTGTGATTAACCAGCAGCTTTTGTCAAATTATTGACTGAAAGGGGACAGAAGGGATGTTTTGATGTGATGCACAATGTCAACATCAGTAAGTAACATCATTTCATCAACTCATTTTGTCTTATTTTTGGAGAAACATCGCAGTCAACATTGATACTTGGTATACTTTAAACACACTGTAACACAATGCTTTGAAAGAGCAGCATTTGAGATCATTTGAAACCTATACAAGGGCTGCATTCACCACTTTGGTAAAACTAAAGCCACTACAGTTCAGCAGGTTTTAACTGACTTAAAATAGACCAATTAAGGCAAAAAAGTGCTTAAATACTGGATAAACAAGCTCTAAATCCTTCTAAAGAAAACTACAATTCAGGCTTATGCTTCCAATTGCACCAAAACATCGTGATCCCCAGCTTTTGCCACACTTGTGTGGGCATTGTAACACAAAACAGTGTGAAAACATGTTTTCTGAAAACTGAAAAAAAAAAAAAAAGCTTGATACATCCCACACATGTTGTTTTCCTTAAAATATAGGGTGGCGTTTTTTTTTTAAAAGAGCAGGTTCTCAGATGCTAGGTTTTACTTCTACACTGTTTTCTTCTACGTTTTGTGGTTTCCTGCAACTGCTACAAGAACAACTGCAATAGCAAAGCCAACTGGATAAGTTTGCATAATGTATGCGAAGATTTAGCCTACATCTTATTAGTGAAGTTCTAGACAGACATCAACCGTTACATCAGCAACACGGACAGACAACCTGTCTCTTTTTTTATTTTTAGAGTTAAACCAAGCTTGAATTGAATTTGAAGGTTTATGTATAACGTATACAGAGTATAAAAACAGCACTTACCGAGTGCAGCTCAAATGAAGGCAGCAGTTCAGTACAGTAGTCTACTCTGAAAATAAGAAGAACGCCTGCTGATGGAACTTCTGTAGACCTGCGCGCACGTGACGCGCGCGCGCATCACACCTCTCACACACACTGAAGGAAGCAGAAAGAAATGATGTGCGGTTTGCAGAATTGTACACTCTTCGCTGCGAGAATATAGGTCGTTGACTTTTATTGTATAGCATTGCTCAAAGTTCGTCTGTTTAATTCTATGACATTAAATCGAGGGATTTCTGTCCAAAGATATCAATTTATTGCATACGAATTGTTTCGTACCCTTTTTTATTCATTTGTATTTTTGTTTATTTACTAATCTGTCTATTTTAAGAAGCAGGGTTGACCAATTCTACGATGTTTACAATAGTCCGTGGCGCTTTCTGTCAACGATGTCCGAGTCATTATTTTTTAATCAAATCTTTTTAATGAATGAGTCAAACGGTTCAGTCGTTTGAACGACTCACTCACAAAGGGACTCGTTTAAGTTCATAAATCCACTGAAATAAGACGTTACAAAAATGTATTTTACAGAAATATGACAAATCCATTTTTGAAGACACAGGCACTGGCAATAGGCTAGTTGTTATATTTCCGAGATGTATTATTATTATTTTTTAAGTCTGCTAATAACATGTAGCCTATTAAATTGCAGCTGACTGTTTGTAAAAGCAACTCTGTTTTTATTTATTTATTTTTTTTTTTTTTTTTTTTTAAGTATGTAGGCCTACACTCTCAGAAATAAAGTTACAAAAGCTGTAACCGGTGCGGCTCCTTCTCAAAACCTACACTTTTGCACCAATTATGTACTAATACGTATCTTGGATGTAATAAAAGCGACTCTTGTACAAGCAGGTAACCCCAGTGACAGCTTTTGTACCTTTATTTCTTTGAGTGTAGGATTTCCAGCACAAAACATGGGGTCAGTTAAACTGTCAGAACAGGAGGGTTTTTAAACCGGTTCTTTGAAACCAAACGATTCAGTAAAATGAATCAGACGTCCCATCTGCAGCAGATAACTGTTCTGCCAGCAGGCGGCGCTAAATCATAAAAAGCGACACCTAGATCATCAGAAAGACATACATGGAAACAGTTTCTCTTTCTGAATATATTGATTGATTGATTGAATATTGATGGATCAACATGAGTGAAACAAATTAGCCTAAATATGAGCCAATAGTGATATGGAACAATTTATCAACATGTGCATGCTTTCATATATATATATATATATATATATATATATATATATATATATATATATATATATATATATATATTATTTTGCCAAGACATGTTCTTGGATCAACATGTTCTGATGATCCTGGATCAACTTTATTGTCCAAAAATACAGACTTAACCCAATCCCTACCCCTAAACCTAACCTTACCTATAGTTTATTCTTAAAATCAGCGGGAAATGATAGCTGATTAACAAGGGTGTAGAAGCACCTAACTCTGATTGTAAGCCTAAAACAGATATTTCCTGAAAAGTTATCCCTCAATTCTGATTGGTTGAATGGAATGATGTTCCTCGATCAACAAGGATGTTGATCCAGGAACATGTTGCACTTGGTGAAATCAGGTTCGCCATATAGATATAACTCAGAAAGTATGCACATAATGTACCAATCTTTTGTTATTTTAGTCACTTTCTTTTCTTTTCTTTTTTTTCTTTTCTTTTCAAAGTACATTATTTAATGTTCATTCCAACATTCTACAAAAGCCAACAGATAAATCAGCTCTCTATCATCATGGTGTGTAAATATACTGTGTTGCTTATAAAGTAGTTGTAAACATATAATAAAGTATGCATAGGCCACCAGCTACTTCAGAACTAGTTGAGCAGCTGCTGATGCAGTCTTTTGTGGTCAGCACAGGAATGAAAATCTGATGAATGGTTGAGAGGTTTTTTAATATTTCACCCTTTGTTTTGGGAAAGTAAGTGAGTGTGGCCTTAATGAAGGAGCGATGGATTGGATGGGGAGGTGGAGATATGGGGGGATGGGACGCAGAGGAAGAGAATCGTAATTGTTGCGTTGCATCAGGGAACGTGCCTTCTCTCTATATTTCTGTTGCTATGGAAACCTGTGAGGGAGCTAATGGATGTCTGGGAGACCCCCAGCGAATGTCCTCCACACACACACACACACACACACACACACACACACACACACGGCTGAATAATTTAATTTTAATTATTTGAATGGAATCCAAAGCTCTCAAAGAAGCGACCGCTGTTTCTGTGATTTCAGATTTATGATAAAATCCCACAGATTGCCAAAAGCCCAACTAAATCTCAGTGTGCAGCTAATTAATACAAGCTCTAGGGAAAATAACGCATCTCTCATTTTAGCTATTGAGATTGTGATTTATACCAATTAATATGAAAGAAGGAAATACCGACTGTTAAACAGGATGACTCCAACTGACTTTGATTGCTAACATCTGTTTTCCTTTCTCTGATGTAACAGATCAAATGTGAAAATCTAACTATTTACGCTGGTTATACTGCATCGATACTTACAATCATATTTCATAAACTGAAATATTTATGTATATATATATATATATATATATATATATATATATATATATATACACACAATAGATAAATAGATAGAGAGATATGTATTCTTAGTGCTGTCAAACGATTAATCGCAATTAATCGCATCCAAATAAGTTTTTGTTTACATAATATATGTGTGTGTTCTGTGTACACATTAATTGTGAATATAAATACACACACATTGTATACACACATATTCTACACTATATATTTAAGAAAGATTTTACGTAATTTAACTTAAGTATACATGCAGGAAATTTTATAACACAAAATACTACTGAAAACAAGATATTATATATTTATTGTATACATTATTGAAACATTTATTCATATAAACATAAAAGTTGCAATTGGGTCAATCGAAGACTGCCTTTTAAATAAAGTGTTTGTTAGAAATAAGTCTTTTCACATATATGTGTGTGCTCCTGCTTTTATAGTTCTGGAGCCTCATCTCAGGAAAAGTGTCTTTGCTGTTGAGAAAAACTAATTAGATGCATCGCAGAACCCAAAAGCATAGCCACGCCATCTGCGCCAACAAAAGCAAGTTGTTAACTTGTGTATTGTCTTGACTTACTTTAAGTGCTGAATAAAATAGTTCAATTGAAACTATTTTTAAAAAGCAGAAAGGATGCACCTGTTATTGAAAGCATGCATTTCAACTGGTGGTATAGAAAACAAACGTGTCAGTACATAAATGTGCCGTAATTCCTGTTCAGGCTTAAGGGAAATGAGAAGCAAACACTTTCTCTATTATTGCTTTTGTCATTTTTACAGGAAGATTGAATGAAAATGAAACGGTTTTCTCAAAACCAGCTCTGTTTATGCAGCTCGCATGCTGAGATTGTACTGAGTCATTCACAGTGAATACAAATGAAAGTACAACACACACATACACAAACAAACACTCACACACAGATTCTTCAAATGCCCCATGCAGTGAAAGATCCAGCCGCGTGACTGAATTGGCTGTTGAGGGAAACTGTGCAAAAATATTTATGATGCCAGTGATACATTATGACAGCTTCCAGGAAAACATAAATCTGCGCATGGTTCATTTAGATGAAAACTTGTCTTGTTTTTTTTAAACCCGATCATCACGTCCATGTGTGGCATGAATTTATTTTCACTTTTACAGCGCTTTTCCAAAACACTCCTCCATGACTAGCAGACAGGAAATGATGCGTTGTGTTTTTGTACAGACTGAGAATGTCACTGAATATGACAAACAAGCACAAAAATACAAATCAGTAATGTAAAAATCACCCTATACATGCCATCGCCAGTGTAATCTCACGTACATTTAGAAATAGTTTTCTCATTTGATGTCATTAGATTAAAATTGGCAAAAATGGAGAATCTTATTTTTGAAGAATTTGATTTCGCTTTTATTTCTTATTATCAGTGTTGTGCCAAGTTTGTCTTTAATGACCCTAACTGTTGGTTGGCATGTATCTTCTAATGGAGAATTGACTTAAATTGAACTCAAAAGACTCAGTTAAACGATTCAAATCAATGTTGAAATCCATTTTTGCCTTAATTTTTTCTTAAAGCATAGAACACAAAAAGAATTTATACAACATGCAAAAAAAAAAAAAAAGTCCCTATCAATTGTATTGTATGGAAAAGAGCAGCATGAACATTCTTGTAAATCACTCAAATATGTTTACATCAAATATATTGTTAATAATAATAAAATTAATGATAAATTTACATTTTCTAGCGTTTACATTTTAGGGCGAACTATATTTAAAAGTTGTGTGTCTTTTCGGGTGGTTGTCTTTTAGAAATGCCTGATAATTTTTGCCTGATTATCGTGACATCTTTAAATTTTTAAAACCTTGTCTGCAAAAAGAATTGCATATATATTAGCATATAAAACAATTTATTCTATACTGAAAAGATTCCTCTGAAAATATACACACATCTATTGCGCAGCTCTCCTTTGAGATGTATATACAGTAGATGGAAGCTTGATGAATATTCATGTTTGATCGGGTCGATATATATATATATATATATATATATATATATATATATATATATACACACACACATACACACCTAACAGGCAAACACACAGCTACAAGGTAGCAGCAGAGTCAGTGGAGTTTTGCTTGATTCTTTTTCCTTGATGAGTCATTTCACACAATGTCAAGATAACAGTATGACTAATAATAATCATGCCTTTGCATTTTACAACCAGATACAAAGAACCCGTGCATATTTGAATGCATGTTTTTTTCCATGCATATGTTATTGCAGAACAACACTGAGGGTCATTTCAGAGAAATGCGATGTAAAGCTGACCTAGAAGCAGCAACTAAAACTATACAAAAATTTAAGTATGTCCTATGTTTTTTTTTTTTTTTTTTTTTTTGCAACCACTCAGAGCACTTTGGAAATCAATCAATTTGTGATTACAAGCTTTTTATTCGATTTCGATGCATTCAATGTGCTTGCACATAAAAGAGCTCACACAGCATAGTGTTTAGGACTGATTCAAACCAGTATTAAATGGTTCATGAATCAGATTACACTTGTTGTATTGTCCATCTTATTGCATGCAGCCTGTCAGGAAAACATACAAAAAAAAAAATATACACTGTTAAAATTTTATTATCAATAAGTCATGACAACATATGTTTTTACACTAATACATCAAAAGAAGTTAAGCAATTTTCAACTTTTTAAAATAAGTTATACAAGATTAAACTCATGTTTTTAATTTGAAATGACTTATACAGCTAAGCTGAGGCAAATAAAATTTAAGGCAACAACTTTTTACAGTGTAGAATATGCTTTTACATTTTATACAGACTGTGACCTTCTAACTTGGTACATTGCAAAATATTAATGTTAAAATTAACAAAGTCCTATGCAGCAGAATAAAGTGACATTTACAGGACAGGAATCGCAGTACAAATGTTTTCACATACAAGTAAAAATAGTCTAAGATGACAATCACAATTAATGTAAAAAACAAAAAAACTAAATTTTACATGAGATGTTTTACATTTTATGAAGAAATGAACAATTTCTTATTTTAATTAAGCTACTAAATAATCTAACAAGTTGGCAACTTTGTATTAATTCAATAATTACAAATTGCCATAAGTGTGTGTTGAGATAATCATGTCAGTTTATTGGAAGAAGGTGCCACAACAGAATTTCAGAAAGTATGTATTATCAGTACAATAAACAGGCAAAATATGAAATGCTCGTGAAGTGCTTGCCGTGTCAAAGCAGGTGTGTGTTTTTGTTGCACCTTTCATCTTCACTGCGGTGAAACAAGTAGAGAGAAACTGTCGTCCTTTCAAGCTGGGTCTTGATTTCCGATTGCATGCAAAATGTGCAAATCTAAAAGGAAGTTTATTTCAAAGGAGATACAGCAGCCAACAATTCAAAACTGGCCCCTGTCACCCCCCTTAAAGGTCCTACGTGACCCAGTTTCAGGTGTGTTTTAGTATGAGAATGAGCTTTGTGGTTAACCCATGCTAGCAGCGTTTTTCTTTTTTTTACTCGAACAGGCACATATACAGAGTCACATTTTCTGCCAGTCCCTGATATTATCTACAGAGTCATGCTCATAAGTCAGCAATGCTCTGCCACTAACAATAATTTCGTGATTTTCAATATTGGATGCTACTTGGCATGTAAGCTTTAAGGATTGAGTTTACAGAACAGATGAAAAATATGTCAAGTGTGATTTTACGGCACAGTTGTACAGCTTCTACATTATGTTTGATGCTCCTTTTGTAGATTACATGCATACTTTCTGCAGAATTTAAACCTACAGTGTGTACATACAATTCACTGCAGTTTCTAGCTGAAATCAGGGTTCCCACTGGTCCCTGAAATCCTTGAAAGTTTGTGCTTGAATCCTTGAAACTAAGTCCCTGTAGAAAAAAAACCCTGTAACAATGTATCTTACAAGGTAACACAATATAACCTTGCTCTCACTTGAAATGCGTCTCCAAATTAAGTCCTTAAATTTGAGGGATCTGGAAAGTCTTTGAAAGGTCCTTGAATATGAAGTTAATCAAGGTGTGGGAACCCTGTGAAATAAACACTGGTGGCAGTAACACACCAATAACTTTTATTCCTTTTCAAACACATTATGATTATAAACTTGCTCGATAGCTCACCTGGTAGATGTGTCCCATAAAGCAAGAGTGACAATTAAAGAGCTCAAAGACTTGTAGAATAGCATGGTTACTTTAGCAAATGCATTTTTGTTTTGTTATTACTATTGGTTAGTAGATAGACAGACAGTGAGACAGAGAGATAGTCAGACAGATAGATTTTTTAATTACTTACGAAACATACAGTACTACTGAGAAACATACAGTAAAAATATAGAACTAATGTTTATAGTATACTTCACATCTTATCATAAATTTTATGATAATTCTTTTCATAGTTCGTTCTGAGATCTTGAACATTTGACTACAGACTTTCTAAAGGATTATTAAAGTGTTTTTTTTTTTTTTTTTTGAAGACACCTTTTTTTCCCTCAGGAGAAATATCTAAAGTGTTGGGAACTTAACCAAAAGTCTTAATTTGTTTCCCGTTTTAATGACATTGACATTTTTTCACATTCAGGCATGCTGTCTTTGAAATCTTGCTCAATGAAATTCAAGTGGGCTCCTCAACCATGAGAAACATATCTCGATTATGGTCAGACGCATCACTGGTGAAGCCGAGGAGCATACCTTTGAAATTATGTTGCCTGGCAACCACGAGAAGTGGCAAAATAATCCTACAAATAGGTTCTCAGTCAGACTCAATAGAAAACATTTAATGGTTATAATGTCACACTTCATCAAAAATATATAAAACAATAATTATTTACAAAGTGCAATAAATGATTGATTTGTTTGTTCTCACTTACATCACTATTGCATTTTAGATTCCATAATTGATTGCTATTTTCCTGTTTTTCACTGTGAAGCTGCTTTGACACAGTCTGTGTAAAATGCCATAGAACTAAAGGTGAAAAATAGAAATGAAATGTAAACTTTTATTATCTTTAGTAATTCTCATGAATGAGTCCATCTTAGAAAGGTACTTTATTTATGCAGATGCTGATTGGCCAATGCAAAGTATCCTGTAGCGTTGTACAAACTTAATATGCATACATTATATAACAAACCGTATTGCTCAGGTGGCTAATAGAAGTACAATCAAATGTCTGTGCCAAACAAAAGCCTTCTTTGTAAAATTTGAGAAATGTTCATATAAAAAAAACCCTCTAATGGTTATGTAATATCACCATGTTTTAGCCTTGACCAACAGCTGAGTGTGTGTGAGTGGGTTGTGCTCTAAATAGCTTGCATTACATTGCCTAATGTTTCCTGGAAATTATGTTAATTTTTGGGTGAGGAAGTTCACATTTGTTCAAATTCTCTGGAAAACATGAGTATAAACTATGTAAGCTGCTATTTTTAATATTAAGGGAATGCTCCGGGTTAAATACAAAATCTATGAAGGGTATCTGTGACACGGCCCTCAGTTTAAAAACGTACAGTAATGCATTTGCAATTAAATATATGGCACTTAAATATACATTAAAATACACTTCTGCTTTAGCAACAGTTATCAAACATTATACATAAGACTAGTATGATAAAAAGATTTAAAACCTCTTAGAATGTCGTTTTGAAAGTGCACTCTATGCCATTTTTGTGTGCATTTACAAATTAAGTCAAACTAATGGACCGCTGGAGCATGTTATATTTTCTGGTCTTTCAAACATTGCCAGTTTTGAATCATTAAACATTGGAAATGAATCAAATGATGACCGAAGACAGTATTTCAACAGCAGTTAATCCAATTTTAATACATTATACTTGTGATCAAGGTGTCGTACAATGGAGAAGTAAAAAATATATCACTATGAAACTCATTACAAACAAAAAATATATATAGAAAACATATCCAGTTTTGCATAGATCAAAAATTACATTTACATAAAATATAGATAGGCCATGACAAAAGGCAGCTCCTCAAAAAAATGTACTTGCCCTTGTATTGTAAAGAGAAACAAACGATGCGTTTTGGGAAAAACAAATGCGTGTAGAGTTATGTATTTACGTGTGAATGCACATTTCAGCACACTCACACAACATATAACCACTCACACAATAAGTTTATACCAAATATCAGTCTCGATAATAATAATATCCCCTAATTCATAATGGCCAAGTTGGCAAATCTCGATTTTTCAGGTGTTAAATCACCACTAACCTCCAAACAAACGTTTTAAAAATAGTTTATCGGAAAAAAAAATAAATACTACAAATATATTAGTCCACTTCCGAAGTTAAAACTTCAAATTTAATTCGCCATTATAAATATAATTTGGTCTTTAAAGACGAATCAAATTTCAGATAGTTCTGCAGTGAATTCAGGGTCAGGGGTTGGAGGTTTTTCACAGTTGAACTTCCTTTTAGTTTAGACACGTACTTATTCCCACCGAGGATGTCTTCATTCTAGAAACGTTGTTTTTGAAACATCTGGTACTCCAACCAAACCTAAACTTGCCATCGGTTGTTTGGTTTGTCTTCACCACACTGCTGAAAAAACTGCGCTCTTAAAAAATAAAGGTTCTTTATTGGCAACAATGGTTCCTTGAAGAACCTTTAACATCCTTGGAATCTTTCAATTCCACAAAATGTTCTTAATAGTTGAAAACGGTTAAAGAACTGTTCACTGAAAGATTCTTTGGGGAACCAAAAATGGTTTTTCTATGGCGTCACTGGTAAAATCACCTTTATTTTTAAGAGTGGAAGGTTGTTTAGGCTATTTTGGTGGCTTTGAAGGTATTTGGTACTTGATTTGGTTAAATCCTCCAAAGGCCAGTTCGACTAGGCTGGGAGTCCAGGTAGACCAGCTCAAACCAGCCAAAACCAGCAACCTTCAGTGGTTTTCTTTAGCAGGGAAAGCAGAAATGATGTCTTATTCCATGACTAAGTCTCATATTGAAAAAATCCATTCGGTATGAGGCAACCTGAGGTTTCCTGACGGATGGAATGACTCTTTACATCCCCTGAGCACAATACATAGGTGTCTGTTGATTTGTGTCCGCCAAGAAGGTTAGCCTAGTTAGCGAACTGGGAGTAGAAGGCCACTTTGACTCGCTCGATCTGATGACAGAGTTTGATGGCGGGGCCGAGCTTTAGGTCCATGCATTCTTGGACTGTAGGAAGGGTCAGCAGCAACAGGGCCTGTCCATCAATGTCCTTGAGAAGAAAAAAGGTGTATGGGTTAGCGCAAATATTTGATTTTGTTTTACTGGTTTTGCTTGTTTTTGTTAGTTTCAGTTTTGCACACCCTGAGAGCAAATGTATGATTCTTAGGTGTGTGTCTGTGTGCATTTTCACTTGAAATCTGTATGATTTCTAAGCTGCAGCAGACCAAGACTATTAGTAATACAAAGTAAAAAGGGTCAATTTTGAAAGCAGAGTAATATAGATGTGCTCTGTCACAGATTTCATACTGACTGCACACTGATCAGCCTAGAAATCGTAACATTTTCTTGATAACTTGATATGAAGTAGGCACCAAAGAAGGGCCAAATGATTGTTTAGTTAGTATACCGTACCTGCTCTTGGAATATCTTTGCTAGAGAGGCACAATCTGTGGATGTGATGAAGTCAACCACATCAGAGACGCTCCATTCCAGAGGATTCGTCTCTAACACCAGACGATCTTCCTCTTCAAAACTTTCAGTCTACATATGCACACAAGCACAGTTCAGCTTAACTAATAGAATCTGATATAGTACTGATTAATTTACACATTAGCTCTATGTAGATGCTTTACCTTTGTGTGTGTGTTTTTGGCCGTCTGGTTTTGGCTGTAAGAAACAGAGCGTGTGGTTCTTCTGGGAGAGGATCTGTCTGTGGTTTCTGGCCCTGGATGGGTCGCCCTGCGCTGAAGAGCAGCACGACGCGGTGGTCTTCCTCTCCTCGGAACGTCCTTGAAGGAGTGGGCAGAGGCCTCCTCACGGGGTGAGCTGGAACTCACTTCACTGCCCCATTCCTCAAAATCTTCTTCTTCCTCATCATAGTAATAATCGCTATCCTGTGAAGGAACAGGAAAAAGTCTTACACTAGATCTTAAGGTGTGGTCACATTTACCATTGCTTGGCTAAATTTCTCGGCCACAAATATAACTTAAATACACAATTGGAAATTTCACTTCAGTTTCTTCCCCACATCGGTTCAAGTTTTTCATGAAAATTTGTCACGTTGACCAACAGAATGCTGCTTGTTTTGTTCAAAAATGCTTGTTCAAAGCGGCGCTTTGTGCATCATTACATTTGCATCATAAATTACTCACCCTCAAGTCAACCTAGGTTTATATTACTTTCTTCTTTCAGACAAATCCAGTCTGAGTTATATTAAAAATGGTCTTTGATCTTTCAAGGTTTTTCATGGCACTCAGTGGGTTTGCAGTGCATCAGTCCAAAAGAAGTTAAATAAAAAGCACTAATCCTTAATAAAAAGTGTCTCACACAACTACAAAACAGAGGCCTCCTGTAGCGAATCAATCCATTTTTGTAATAATCACTTTAACCACATCAACTCTGGGGACCCACCGGTGGGTCCAATATTGCATATGCCTAATTCTCAAAAAATCAAAATAACAGCTGAAGTGGTTAATGTAGCTGGCGCTCACTGTTATAAACACAGCAGTTTCCAGGGGAATTCTGTATGAGGTCAGCTTTGCGCATGCGCAGCTCAGCAGTGACGTACACAGAAGCGCAGAGGAGAGATCAAAACAAAACAACGGTCACTAATTAGAAGTACAAAACAAGGATTTGTAAAGAAGAATGTCAGAGGATTTCAATATAAGCCAAGAGGAGACTGGTTTTCCTTTGCTAAAGTAAGGAAACTTTGCTTCTGTTTACAAACGTTGGTTTTCACAAGACTCACCAGCGCATACGCAATGCTGACCTCATATGTTATCAGCCCGGAGCTGCTTCCATGTACAATTGTTGGCGCAAGCTACATTAATGTGATGACTACATTTTGAATATGGATATTTTTGTTACAAAAAAGCATTGATTCACTACAGGAGAACTTTGTTCACCCCCCGGAGCTGTGTGAGACACCTCTTTTTAAACGGTTGGCCATTTTTTTTCACTTCTTTTGGACTGAAGCACTGCAACATCCAATGAGTGCCATTAAACAGCTT
Source organism: Carassius carassius (assembly GCF_963082965.1). Lineage (NCBI taxonomy): Eukaryota > Metazoa > Chordata > Actinopteri > Cypriniformes > Cyprinidae > Carassius > Carassius carassius. Next base: position 16,997,805 of record NC_081780.1, on the reverse strand, counting down.
TAAAGATCAAAGACAATTTTTAATATAACTCTGACTGGACCGGTCTGAAAAAAGAAAGTCATATACACCTATTTATAGGCCAATTTTCATTTTTGGGTGAACTAGCCCATTCATTTCTTTTTGACTGAAGAAAGAAAGACATAAACATCTCGGATGATACGGGGGTGAGTAAATTATGAGGAAATTGTAATTTTAAAGTGAACTAATCCTTTAATCTGAATTTTTTTTTTAACAGTTGGCTGGTTTCTTCATCACATTGCACGCTGAAACCAAAAAAAAGTAAATCAGTCACTGATCAGGAATCTGTATTTTTGTCTTAATATCCAGAAGAAAACAAAATCATGTAAATTTACTTAAGAAAACAGATTTGTATCAAAAAGTAAATTAAATCTTTTCAGTTAATATGTCTATCAAATCTAGTTTTTACCCCACTGAGCATTTTGTTGTTGTTTTTGCATAAAACTAATATAAATATGAAACAAATATGGTTAAAACAAGAAAAGAATATGCTTAAGATACAGTATATCATTCAAAACATCAAAAGTTGCCTTTTTGTTTTAGTAACACTTTGTTCCATGCCTTTATGTATAATCCATTATAAAGGTATTCATAATGCATGTTTGCAATGCATTATATATTTTCATAAATAATTTTAACCATAGTTAAACTGCATTATAATGTTTGCAGATCCTTTGGTTGTCATGTGTGCATCAATGCATTATATGTTCTGTGTAACAATGTGATAGATAAGTATTATAATTTATTATAGCAGTGGTTACAATTATTAATATCATTATTATTGGATTTAAATGCATTATATAAAAAAAAATTATATGCTTAAAGTAATGCATTCATTTGTCCTATTTCAAGAATGTTTGGATATTTTTACTGTGAAAATGAAAGTTTCATTTACAATAATAATTGATTAATAATTATTTAAAATAAATTATTTTTGCGATGCACTCCACCCACACAAAATCGAATAGGTCTATGTACCTGCTTTGCATAGTTAATTAAACAAAATATGTTGTGGTTGTTTGTGGATGTTTAGCGCGCACATACAAAATATATGTCGTAGGAAACATATGTACTTTTATATGCGCTTGCATTTGCTTACTTTCAGGAGTTGCAAGTGAGATGCAATTGAATATTTGATGCAAGTGAGTGTGTGTTTTTGGTTTGGCAGACCTGAGGTGACTCTGTGGTGTGGTATCCCACAATAGAAGTACGTCGTTTTTTCTGGACAAAGATGGCTTTGCGTTTTTTTCGACGTCGTGCTGGTTTGGTCATATCACCGTCCTGTGCATTCTCCCCTAAACTTGGGCGTCCAACTTTCCTCTTCTTGTAATATGCTACATCAGACATAAATGAACACACACATGCAATTATTGACAGTTAGCAAGAGCTACGTGTGAGTTGGAGTGTATCTGTGTCTGTTTCTGGAGAAAATAATACCTTGGTCTTATGAAACATGTCATTTTAATTCCAAGTTAGAGCAAACAACACTTCATCGTATGCCATAGAGGAAAAAAACACTCACTGTATTTGGTCTTGGTCTGACTAAAGCAGTTTTCAGGGCACTTGTCGGACACGATTGTTGGGCCGAAAAGATTCGGACAACACTGAAGTCGCTCGCATACTCGACGACAAAACTCCGACACTTGATCTTGTGTTCGGACGATCCTCATGGTGGACCGATAGCTTTTCCCTTTGTATCTATAAACAAGCAAATGTGTTTTCACCATCAAGAACATTATGTAAATGAAACATTTTAGATATCTGGCTTACGTTCACATGACTATGCTAATCAGATGGCTTAAAATCTCATTATGCAAATGAAGGACAGCTCTCTGTTTATTATGAATGCACTTTAATTTTGTTATGTTGACTAATTTATCCCTAATAGTTTGGAATTACACATGTATACAGACTCAATAGTATCGGAAAGTCTTTTTAATGAGCAGGTAAACAGAAAAAAAAGCTTAAGTCATCAGACAAAATTACTGAAAGCTTGTTTCCGCCATAAAAAAAAAAAAAAAAAAAAAAAGTAATTATCTCACAATTCTGACTTTCTTTCTCGCAATTGCGAGTTTACAATTTTTATTTTTCTCCTCAGAATTGTTATAAACTTGTATTTCTCGCAAATGCAAGTTAACATCTCACAACTATGACTTGTAAGTTTATATTTTCGGAATTTTGCCTTATAAACGCACAATTTCATAATAATTTGCATTTCGAGAAAGCATATGATAGATATAAACACACAATTCTTAGGAAAAAAAAGAATTGCGACTCAAAAAATTGCAAGGTGTTAATGTAAGATAAAAAGTCAGAATTGCGAAATACAAACTTACTATTTTGAGAATTGCGGCAATTAAGACAATTGTGAGGAAAAATTCAGAACTGTGATATAAAAAGTTGCAATGTTTTATTTTTAACCATGTTAGAATCGGGATTCTATACAAAAGAAGTAAAATTGTGATTATTTTTTCAGTTATTATATAGAATGTGTCAAATGTTATTAATTGTGAATTATAGCAAAGAACAATATGGATTAAAAATACTAAAAAGAATTGTTCCCAATCTTATTTATGAAAGTAAATACTACTACTATTACTACTACTCCTACTACTAATTATTATTATTAATATATTGTTCCAACCTCACAATTTTACCCCTAAACAAAGTCATCTATTATAGTTTAGTGACTTCAACTGAATCAACAAAAATAATGAATCGTTCAAAAAAAAAATTAAAAAATAATAATTTGCAGAACGAATACTATCTTTAATAAAATATATTTAGAAATCTTTTTAACTCTAAAAATACAAAACCTGTTATGGATGGGTTTAACCTGTTTAAATTATAATTAGCTTTCTATAAAACGAATCGATGTGTTTGGTATATTGTGGTTTCGTTAACTAGGTAAACATGAATGTGTGTGTTCATACTTGGCTTTCAGGGTTTCCTCCTGACAGTTCCACTGTGGGTCTTCCACCATCTGCAGCTCTCTGAGCACACGGCCGGGTTTATACGCTGAGTTTATTAACATTGTCAGAATCTGTGAGAAAATAACATCTCAGTGAATACATCATAATGCTCATTTAATGAATCATGTTACATAAATACAAACAAACACATCTGCGTATGCTCCATAGCCGAGTGGGCAACTATTCTTTTACTTCTATAATTATTGTGCATTCATAACATTTATTACCTCATGTTAAAATAATGTATCCCATCCTATTTGGAATAGACTATAGAAGGCATAATTGATTATGGGAAGTCGTGGCCTAATGGTTAGAGAGTCGGACTTGCAATTGAAAGGTTGTGAGTTTGAGTCCCGGGCCGGCAGGAATTGTGGGTGGGGGGAGTGCATGTACAGTTCTCTCTCCACCTTCAATACCACGACTGAGGTGCCCTTGAGCAAGGCATCGAACCCCCAACTGCTCCCCGGGCGCCGCAGCATAAATGGCTGCCCACTGCTCCGGGTGTGTGTTCACAGTGTGTGTGTGTGTGTTCACTGCTCTGTGTGTGTGCACTTTGGATGGGTTATATGCAGAGCACGAATTCTGAGTTTGGGTCACCATACTTGGCTGAATGTCACGTCACTCACTTATTAAAACTGGTGGAAAAACGTCCAGCATCTTTATTCTGTACATTCATGTAGATTTTTAAAATCTCAAATTCTTCATAGTATTTGCAACAAGTCATAGAGGACTGTACCTCTTTGAGGACTACAGCGCACTTTCCGGGCCCAACGGCATTTGGTAACTCAGCGATTCTGCCTTTGTTGAGATACGGACCAGAGAAACAGCGGTGGTTGATGAAGAGCTGGGAACAACAGTATTTTCCATTCACCAAACCTAGATAACACACATACAGTAGATTAGCAATATTGGCACATAATCCAATTGTGTAGACAATGTTTGATATGACATGAAATAAAAGGATATTATTTGTAGAATATGTAGTAAACCTGTATCCATGGATGAGCACAGGTTAACAGGGGCATCAGGAGGCTGTGACGGGGCCAGCCTAAAAACAATCAATCAATCTAAATCAAGGTATTGCCATTCCATTCAAAACTACAGAAATTATCACACAGAAAAAATACAGCATCAACGTTTATTTTCAAAACAAGTAGATGAGTCACATGCATGACACGTTTAGGTCAAAAGTCCCACACGTTCTAGCAAAACAAACATGAGTATATGTACTCACTGTTTCTCAGGCTGAACAACAGCAATCTTCTTCTGAGACAAACCTGAAATACCATACAAAAATATGACTCGCTGGGGAAAATAGGGACATTTCTTTGGAAATGCCATGAAATTATGAAAAGTCTTGTTTGGTTTGCTTTGAAAGAGCAGAGTTATATGCACTGTTTATGTAAAAGCGAGAGCTGTTATAACTGTATTACTTTATTACCAACCACTACAAATGACGTACAACAGGTCTTTTTAAAGTGGTCTTGGTTTACATCAGGCTGTACTGATCTCATTGGTAAAAATACCTTTTTCACATTGTCATAAATATTTCAGAGTTCTCCAAAATGTTTCAACAGAGAATTTCCACGAATTTCCGAGTTTTACTATACAGGATTTTTTATAAAAATTACATTTACGAATATTAATGTATAAACAATTAAACATTTAAGTGCTTGAATACAGTCTAAGAAAATCTATAAAAAAGTTTTTTTTCACAGTTTTTTTTTCTTCTTAATTCGAATTTCGCATTGCATTGTGTTTTGTTTAAGGGTTAAAGCAATGTTTTCTATTTTTCTATTGATTTTTATTTCTTACAGTGTACAAAAAAATATACAGTGTATAGAGTGTATTATGCTGCAACTTAATGTTAAAATCCATTATTATTATTTTTTTAAACACACTTTGCAAATGTAGTTAAACAAATACTTTTGAAGGTGTTATTAGTAAGCCTGGAAATAACAATTTAAAATGTATTAATATCTGATATTAACTGGCTGTTGCCAGGTCATCTAGCTGTAGCAACATAAATAAATAAATAAATACATTTTATTAAATAAAAAATGTAAGCATTGCTACTTATTTAAATGTATATTTGAAAATGTAAATATTTTAAAATAACTGAATAATGCCTTTTTAACATTTTAATTTTAGCAACTCAAACTGATTTTCATGCACACATGGCTAAAAAGCCACATTACAACATTTAAATATGTTCCTTTTTATAAAGTAAAGTCAGATTGAAAGCATATGTTGCAGTCAAAGACACAGTAGAAAGCATCAGCACTTGACACTCACAGACTGTCTTTAGTAAATGTGTTAGCGGATAGCTGTTAGCGTCACACCAGCCCACAGGGAAGATACTCATACTCTCAACATCCACTATGCAATCTGGTTGCGGCTTAGTCAGACCTAAAAACAAATACAGAGAGCAAAGGTAAAAAACCGTCAGTGTGTCATATCTTCTGGTATTCACTTCAAGATCATGCCCTTGAGAGGTTTCTCTTAAATAATACGCAAAGAAGGTCAACATATAGTCTGTGCTCTATTTATTCCTACCTTCCAGTCTGAGCCAGAGAAGTCGACCTTTGACCTGAGTGATGCGAGCGACGCAGAGTTCAGAAGGTTGGAGTGGATTCACGGCTTCAAGCCACATATCCTTACAGAAGCCCCTGCTCTGAGACGCCTGATCGCACACAACACAGAAAAATAGGTCAGTGGAGAAGCACAGTGTCCAATTACAAAAAACAATGCATATCACAATAAGTACAAACAAACTGGATAATGAGGCAGAGACATCGTCAAGGAAAATAGCTTTTTTTACCTAAATGTTTTAATGAATCAGATTTATACAACTTATCACAATTTGCATCCGATAATTGGTGCAAAAAGAAACCACAAAAAAAGGCCTGCAGTCACAGCTTTTGTCTTGAGTTCCAAAATAATTAGTGGAATTTGATTGGCTTTAAAATTCCAGTGCTGGATGCTGATTGGTCGATTCAGTGTTACAGTTCTAAGTGTCTAGTAACCTTTATGATGCTACATATTAACTTTAGTTTACATGTCCCCAAAAGAGTTGAGAAAAAATCTATATATCTTTTATGTAACATCTATAATGTAAAACTAAAAACCAGTCAAAAGCAGTCATAAGTTGCACTGGTATATTTGTAGCAATAGCCACAAATACATTGTATGGGTCAAAATGATAATTTTTTCCTTTTACGCCAAACAATCATTAGGATATTAAGTAAAGAACATGTCCCATGAAGATATTTTGTAAATTTCCTACCGTGAATGTATCAACGTAATTTCGGATAAGTAATATGCATTGCTAACTTCATTTGGACAGCTTTAAAGGAACACTCCACTTTTTGTTAAATTAGGCTCATTTTCCAACTCCCCTAGAGTTAAACAGTTGAGTTTTACTGTTTTCGAATCCATTCAGCCGATCTCCGGGTCTGGCGGTAGCACTTTAGCTTAGCTTAGCAGAGATCATTGAATCTGATTAGACCGTTAGCATATCGCTCAAAAATGACCAAAGAGTTTAGATATTTTTCCTTTTTAAAACTCGACTCTTCTGTAGTTACACTGTGTACTAGGACGGACAGAAAATGAAAAGTTGTGATTTTCTAGGCTGATATGGCTAGGAACTATACTCTCATTCCGGCGTAATAATCAAGGAACTTTTGCTGCTGTTTGCTGTATTATGCAGCGCCTGAAAAAAGTCCCAGCTAGGTAACTTCCAATATCTTTTTCCACCCTCAGATTTTCAAATAGGTTTATCTCAGACAAATATTCACAATAGTCATATCCTAACAAACCATACATCAATGGAGAGCTTGTTTATGATGTAAAAAATTTACCCTTATGACTGGCTTTGTGGTCCACGGTCATATATATATATATATATATGTATGTATGTATGTATGTATGTATGTATGTATATATATATATATATATATATATATATATATATATATATATATATATATACACACACACACACACATAATGCTGCTTTGTGACAATATTTATGCACATAATAATTAAAATTGTAAAATAATGAGAAATATTTCTTGATGTATCTAATGGTAATACAAGGTAGACAGAAAACATGCTGTCAACTTAATACAAAGTATATTACTATTATTATATTTTAATAATAAAAGGGTACATTTATTTATGTATTTATTTAGATATTATACCGTTTAACAAAAAAAATGATAAATTACTTATATAAACTTATTTATATTAGGATGTGTATTCCTTGCCAGGAATTCATCATAATTTATAGTTCCTGAATATGTTGTTCATAGTCAACTTTGAACTTTATGAGGAACGTGAAACACAAGAGGGGAGGGGTATTTCTATGAAAAACAAAACAATCCTTTGGCACCTTGCATGTGTCAATGTGACCAACATCGCAATGGGGAAACCCATTAGGTGGCACACTGTCATCAGCCTTTATCTAATAAAGAAGAAATCCCCAAAGCCTCATTCAGACACCATCTAACCACACACACATGGTCATCTGAAGACGGGGCAGCTGTGGTGGGGAAGGATCAAGATAAAGTGCCTTACATTTGGGAAACACACATCTGGGGCGGCTTCAGCGCCAGTGTGTTTAAGATATTCCGCCCAATCGAAGTCCAGTGACTCAAAACCTGAGAGAAAATGACACATTGAGAAATAAAATGAGATGATAACAGAGGCAGAGCAAGCGAGACAAACAGAGAGAGACATATTATGAGCAAAAATAGCTTAATTGTACTACATTTGTTCTCTATTATCATGTTTCTTTTAGCCTTCATTTTTCTTTTATATATTGATATAGTGTACCACATTAATAAATCACACTGAACTGAAAATTAAATTGTAAAATCTTGTTAAGTGTATATGAATTTAATAGAGCAAAAATCCCATTAAAACACTTTTTACGCCCACCTTGTGGCCTCTCCAGTCCAACACCATTCTTCAGACACCACTGCACTGGCAGGATGCCCGGTGAGTCAGCGTGACACACCACATGAGTGGGCGTGGCTTCAGCTGTGAGGTCATCAACTGTGATCTGAAAGTAGTATTCATTATAGACCTGCAGAGCAGAGAGATGTGTGAGACAGAGGAAGACTGATGTCAGGGTAGTTACCTAGTAATTATAACCGCTAGCATAATAACCCTTCATCTACTGTGTGTGTGTGTGTGTGTGTGTGTGTGTGTGTGTGTGTGTTTGTGAAAGCATACTTTAGTTACAGATACAGGGCAGATGTGGAAGGGTTCCTTGGGTGACACCATTTCAAGCTTCATTCCTGCCCTGAAGGAGTGTGTGCTCAGGTCAGGGTGATCCTGAAACACACGCATACAGATATCAGTTGTCAAAGTTCTTAAGAGCTTTGTGTAAAACATTGCTCTAACTTTCCCAAAATACACACACACACACCTTGAAGACCTCCAGTGGAAGGGGACATTTCAAGGCTTCAGTTGTGGCTTCATCTAAAGCTTCAGTCCATTCTAAGCTGCTCCTCAATTCAAACAGATCTGAAAAAGAAGGAGTAACACAAGCTCATCCATCTGTCTGTGCACCTATTTATTCACCCAACTGTTCATCCATCCATCCAACCATCCATTTACTCAACCAGATATCAATCCATCCATCATACAAACTGTACATACACATAGCTGTCCATCCATCCACATATTTATTCATCCAACCTTTTATCCATCCATCCATTGATTTAACCAACTATTCATCCAGTCATCTATCCATTTATCTATGCATGAGTCTTTTTTCATCTATGAAAATGTTTATTCATCCAATTACTCATCCCTCTGTCCATACTGCCCAGCGTTTTATCATTCTATTATTCTATTCTATTCTATTCTATTGCTCTGTCTGCACTACTATCCATCCATCCATTCATCAATCTGTACTTTTATCCATCCATATATCCATCCTTCCCTCTCTACTTTGATCCATCTATCCATCATTCTGTACTTCTATCAACCATCCATCATTTTGTACTCTATCCATCCTTCTGTACTTCTATTCATCCATCCATCATTCTGTACTTCTATCCATCCATCCTTTTGTACTTCTATCCATCCATCCTTCTCTGCTTCTATTCATCCATCCATCCATCCATCCATCCATCCTTCTGTATTTCTATCCATCCATCCATGCATAATTCTGTACTTCTGTGGCAATTTTATTTATCTAGCACTATTTACTACAACCAGAGTTGACCAACGTGCTTTACAATTAAATTACGAAAAACAGCAATAACACAATAATAAAAATGCTGTTAAAACAAGATGAAGGGAAAAAAAATCTTAACATGCAATAAAGACATTGGACAAGGATAAAGAGTGCATCATCAGAATTAAAAGAATTATCGAACAGATAGGTTTTTAATTTGGACTAAAAAAGATTTTATTAAATGTATATATACAGACTAGTCCATTCTAATAAAAGTAGGCAGATCATTCAAGAGTATTGGGGGAACTGTAGAAAAATCATGATCACCCTTGCACTTCTGCCTTGTCTCTGGTTAGAAGACCTGAGGGAACTGGTTACATTGTGCTCAGTCAATAAATCAGCAATCAGTCTGTAAGTCACTAAATGAGCCACGTCATTTAGTGACTTACAGACAATAAGTAAAATTTTAAAGTCTACTCTGTAACGCACAGGCAGCCAATGTAAAGACTGTAGAACCAGAGTAATATGATCCCATTTATTAGGGTTGGGTGATGTCTACCAAATTGGCATCATGCGATGTCTTCCGTGAAACATCATGATGGACGATGACATCGGGGGGTGGGGTTAGGGGTGTGCCCAAAGCTTGAATCCGTTTTCAGAAAGGCATAGAAAACAAATAACGTGTGCTACGATGCCATTAAAGGGATGTGGTTAGCCATTTGCTAGCGATTCCCTGTTACATTACAGTACTTAAAATTTCACTTACCACATAAAGAGAGTAAGGAGTGATGACCTAGTATGATGGCAATTGATTTTCAGATCTTGTGCACCACTGACAAACATCTAATCTTGTAAACTGTGTGAAGTACTGCTGCTCCATAGTTTAAATAGAGTACATGTGATCGCGAATCTTGAAAGTGAAAGTAAAACACAAGCGCGCATTCAAAAGCGGTTTCAATGACCTGCATATTAATAACAGCTCCCTGATGCCTGCAATTTATATACAGTATTATCTAATGATATAATTGCGAGAGAAAATAATTACCAATTTTTTTTTCCTCCCATCTCCTATTTATTCCCTTAAGGAGTTCCGTAGTTCAAAAGTCTAGCTGCGGCATTCTGAACCAACTGTAATCGGGATAAAGCTGTTTGACTAATCCCAGCATAAAGTGAGTTACAGTAGTCTAATCTTCTATCCATCCATCCATCCATCCATCCATCCATTATTCTGTACTTCTATCCATCCATTCATCCATCCATCCATCCATCCGTACTTCCATCCTTCCGTACTTCCATCCATCCTTCTGCACTTCCATCCATCAATCCATCTGTACTTCCATTCATCCTTTTATACTTCCATCCATCTATCCTTCTGTTCTTCCATCCATCCATCCTCCATACTTCCATCCATCCATCTGTACTTCCATCCATTCTTCCATCCATCCTTATGTACTTCCATCCATCAATCCATCCATCCTTCTGTACTTCCATCCATCCATCCATACTTCCATTCATCCATTCATCCTTTTGTACTTCCATCCATCCTTCTGTACTTCCATCTATCCATTTGTATTTTCATCCATCCTCCATACTTCCATCCATCCATACATACATCCATCCGTCCATACATCCATCCATCCATCCTTCTGTACTTCCATCCATCAATCCATACATCATTCTGTGCTTCCATCTATCCATCATTCTGTACTTCCATCCATCCATCATGCGACGCAATCAAAATAGTTTACTGAAAAGCTAAAAAGCTACATGATTTTTTAAAGTGATTCTAACAAAAATGTAGTTAATCTAATTACTTTGTTATTTGTGGCATCACAACCTCTCAACAGTGCTAAGAGCCACAGCAGACGCAGGTAAACACATGCACCCGATCACTCTTTCTTCTCAAAAAAACTGCTAAGAAACAGTCATCAATACAAATTGTAAAGCGATGCTTTTGAACTAGTTACAGCCTGAAAACTGTTTTGAGATAAACATGCAAGTTGAATAACTGATTTCTGACTGCCCAATGAATTCATTAGATTGAACTGACTGCATTACCACAGTGGGTGTGCATTTATTTCCACAAATGAAACTGTCATCATCAGTTATTCATTATACATAATCATATCTGAAAGAAAGACAAGATAATGAGAGAACATGTCTGAACAAGTTTTTGTTCAAGTGTGGAAGCCAAACAGGCTGCACATAGACCTTGGCAATTTTGCAATGGAACAATTTGCATACAGGAGGGGAAGCCTCAAGAAAAATGCATGACTATGAACTGCGCTGCTTCAGCTCAAAACTTTGAATGAATGAGAAAAAAAGAAAGTACAGGGCATGCATTTAGAATTTTTTTTTTTTTTACATTTACTCTACATTTATTTTAATCAATGAAACTTAATTATGCATTGGATTAACACTGACTATGTTTCTAAAGATCAAATACAGGTTCATACTCTCACCTGTGGGTGGTTTCAATGATAAATTATTTTCTTTGGCCCAGCCCAGGGGGCGGAGCCTGGTGTCTAGGTAGAACATCCACATGTCGTAGGCTGAATCATTTACTCCAACATAGCTGAGGCATAAACGTCCGCCGACGTTACACTGGACACGTGCCGCCCAGTACACGCTGGGTTCAAAGGCATCACGCACTTCCAAAATACAGCCTACCACAATCAGATCCACTGTGTTTTTACCTCTTAATGGCTACGACGAGAGAAAAAAATAGACAAAGAAATAACATTATTCATTTAAGTAAATTGTTCGACAATCTACAATGATTTGAACAGATTTTATGCAGTTATTAAAAGCTATTGTTAATGTACTTTTGCTGCTATTGAGGTGTGATAAGGGTAAGGTTTTGGACAAGTTTGGTGTTGTGAATTGGTTGAATTGGTGGGTTGGTTAAGGGGTAAAAAGCGTGCAGGGATTAATTTGATTACTATAAGAGATATAAAATTACTAGAACATGTTTCAGTCTGTAACTATTACATTGTTTTGATAAATGATCAATTAAATAAAAGTGCAGGGTTATATGCATTGAAAGTTTAATGACATTTCTAAGCAATTTACATTAAATAAGGATCTGTTAATCATTATATAATGTTTGTTGAAAATGAAAAGTTAATATAATGTTACCAGTAAAAGCCCGACATTAGGTGTGTAATTCATGCTTCATCTGTGTTTTTCATAACTGCTATTGTCTTGCGATCACAATGGCAGGAAATGTTGTTTTGTTGCACAAGCCTGTCACATGATCTTTTACATTATATTCTTGTTTTTATTCACGTCAAATGAAATAAGCCATCTACCCTGATTAAGGCCCATTCCATTTTTCCTGTCACCATTATTCAGTGGTGGCTTACAAACCAAAAGTAGAACTAAACAGGTATTTTTGCACAAATTTATCTGTCACTTGGTAAAATGGCTTATTTACAGCATGTATGATGTTTGGCACTTGCGCTGTTGATTAGGCTTTTACAGCTTCGTTAATTGTTAATGTTAAGAACACGTACTTTTGCACACTTAACATACGAGTGTTAACACACACAAATCTCATTCTTACCCCTTCAAGCAGGGTTGCCGGTGCTGTCCGTGAACCTGTAAGCTCCTTGATGAGAAACTCAGTCCAGTCACTGTACTTCTCTTTAATAGCTGAAACACACCAAGAAAGAAGAGCTGTAATGAATTTTTTCACAATATAAATTCAAATTCACAGATGATTCCACGCTTTTGCATCTGGAACTGATCCATTAAGTTGTTGTTTGATAGTATCTGACAAGTGTGTGTGTGTGTGTGGATTTTACCGTAATAATTATCTCTATTAATATCACAGCTCTTTATTTTCTGGCTTTTTCTAATTATTACCCCCAGTACATGGGTCAAAGTTGCAAACATCCGATTTTTGTGTTTGCACCGAATGAAATTTACAAAAGTGTTTTTATATGCATAGAAAGTGTCTACTTTAATGTTTCAAATAACTTTTGTGAAAATAAAATGTCAAAATATGGATGAAATTGTATTCCATCGCCATTCAGCATAACATCTTATGTTTATGTAAAAGTGAACATATTTATTCTGACCTCTACTTACTAAAATAAACAGGATGCATTCTAATGTACGAAAAAATAAGCTGTATTATTAAAAACCCTTTTTCGTCTCTGACCCACACATATCTGCTCATTTCAAACATCAGTATACATCCACAGATTTATGAATATGCCATTTAATAGACTTCCTCTCTCAAACATCTTCCTACTTCCTGCTCCATGATGTCAGCCACATGAAATATTCATATACAGTATGCATTACGAATGTATATAATGTTAAGTCAGTTCCTGTTACGTCACAACTGCTTTACTCAATAACACATGATAGCACTCATGAGGGTGTGATCTCTGCCCTGTTGGAGGATTTGAGTAAACAAAAACAGAGAGAGAGAGAGAGAGAGAGAGAGAGAGAGAGAGAGAGAGAGAGACAGGGGTAGGGCCAACAATTGGATTTCTTTTGTATGTATGAAGGCTTAAAGTAAATTCAGTACCAACTTTTTATATATACCAATATGCAAGAATAAGTCTAAGTTGAACGTAATAACATACTATGCCAACTGCCATACTGAAACAAAACACAAATCAATATATCTGACTTGTTTCCAATAAATAGCTACTGTATAATTACTTTATACATTTTTACAATCTTTAACACGGGGTAACTTTTACTAATCTTTAAAACTAGATCACTTTTACCAGAAAAGCTATATTGCAAAAGATTGTCGGAAGAATGTATTGCGATACGATTATAATACGTTTATTACACATACAATTACTTCAGCTTATTCCATTAGTAGAAGTGGTGTTTGAAACCCATTTTTCTTTCCGTAATGCAACTTTTCTGGTCACACTTTATTTTAAGGTCCAATTTTTGCTATTAAAAACCATTAACTATGAACTCCTAATTTACTGTTTATTTATAGTTAGTAGGGTAGTTGTTAAGTTTAGGTATTGGGTAGGATCAGGGATGTAGAATATACTCATGCAGAATACATGCTTTATAAGTACTAATAAACAGCCAATATGTTAATAATAGGCATGCTATAGTGAGAATTGGTCCCTATACTAAAGTGTTACCCCTTTTTTAAAGTAAACGGTTTTGTGACGTTTATTTTAGAGTTTAAGCAAGTTAGCATTAGTTATTACATTATAATTAAAGGGATTAAGATTTATGGTTAAATTGGAGCAAGCAAACTGTGAGTAAACTGGATCTTTTGCAGTGTATTGGAGAATGCCTTCAGCTCTGTCCTTGTGTTAGTGTGTATGTCTTTCTGCTTGATGTTTTACAGACTGGAATAGAGCAACTATTTTTACAGATACACTAAATTTGTCACCACGCTTTTTTTAATAACAGAAGCTCAGTCATCAGAAACTCTAGCCATTTCCATTTAAACAGGGCACTTATTTCTGTCTCTATTATTTATTTTCCTCTTTTAACTAGCACACTACTTGCCTACTAACCTCAGCCACCATAAAAATTGTGATAACTATGTAAAATATGGTAAATATATTATAGTTTAAAATGTTTTTTCCCCCTAAAATTTAGTATAATTTGTAAAATTTTATTTCTTATGGCATCGTGACTATGGCTACAAGAGATTTTGTAGACATTTATTTTGTAGATATAAATATTGTAAAGTAAGTTTACTTCAAATCCATTGTGGGTTTTTTGTTTTTGTTTTTTTGTTTCTTCTGGCAGTACAGACTTGTTCGGATCAAATAAATGAATGCATAATTGACAACAACTCAAAGAGACACGAGGCGCTTTGCGTTTCCTCTTTTCTGCACTAGGGAGTCTCTATGCAAATATTAATTTTGCAAAAGCAGATTTGCATATCTTCCAACAACCCTTCTGTAAACAGTGGGCCAGATTTATAGAGTTTCCCTGCTTGTGTAATCAAAGCAATTATTCAAGAGAGGAAGGGGAACAAAACTCTGTGTGTTAAAAAGAGAGCAGTGTTGCGATACTGACTGGTACAGTATAACAACCTGTCCTGTGTGTCTGAAGAGGATAACACTGTTTCCTGTTTGCCTGCCAAGCACTAGTACATCCAGGATACTATTTTTAACAGCAAAAAGGTCATTGCTTAATCAGGTTAACTCAAGAATATTTGACTAGTTTGTGTTTTTAGGATAATTCAAAGGACAATAACAACTACATAACACTGAAAGTCAGTCTGAATTTTCTTATTCTCTTTTTTAATTTAGTAGACGATAGATAGATAGATAGATAGATAGATAGATAGATAGATAGACAGACAGACAGACAGACAGACAGACAGACAGACAGACAGACTGACTGACTGACTGACAAACGATAGATAGACAGATAGATAGATAGATAGATAGATAGACAGATGACAGAGAGACAGACGATAGACAGACAAACAGATAGACAGACGATAGATAGATAGACTGATAGATAGATAGACAGATGACAGAGAGACAGACGATAGACAGACAGACAGATAGACAGACAGACGATAGATAGACTGATAGATAGATAGACGGATAGACAGAGACAGACAGACAGATGATAGACAGACAGTAGAGGTGGAACGGTTCAACTTTTTCATGGTTCGGTTTGTTTCATGGTTTTAGAGTCACGTTTTCAGTATGGTTCGGTATGTGCTATGTTTATGGAGAAACTATACAAAAAAAAATCTATCTAACTATGAGCAACAGCACAAATAAATACAATAGAGTAAAGATACAAATAAAATAAACTGTGATTTTCAGTTGTTTTTTTAGGGAGGTCTAGCATTAGTTTTTAGGTACAGAAATTGAACAAAGTAATCAAATGTAAAACAGCATCGCATATTTGACTGTATAAATTAAAGATTGTTCTTTATCACAGTTATAAAAGCTTTTTAATCAAGAGCAGTGGGTGGTTTCTTCATTGTTGCTGTTCGATTAATATAAAGACTGTCACTGATACAATAGGCCTACATTCAACCGGCTATGTCTGCTGTAGGATACTTACCAAAATGGGCATTTTGACATAATTTTTGTATGAATTTGTCCATTTATATTTGCTTATATTTGCGCGTGTTCTGAGGCGCGGGGTTTGAGCGCTTCGGATGAGCGCACTCACCAATCTTCACACTGCACACGCGAGCTCACGTCCTCTGGCTCTTAAATGTTTAAACTGACAAAGCTTAAATGAGTTTAGTTTAAACACAGATATCAACCTGTGCTGTATAGGTCTCATCTGTGCATGCGCGCTTTCAGCACCCGGCTGCTCATATTCCAGCATAAGGCATTTACATTGAACAAGAGTGCATGGTTTATCCACGTTTTTTTATGTCTGGGAATCCAGAATGCTCATCCATCAACAGAAACAACAACATCCATCAACAGAAACAGAAACATATATTAGCTGAACCCTGTTTGTTTTACATGTTATTCATAGCAAACCATATTACAGATAATATTACAGATGCTTTGTCAGATTTAAGTTGAACTGCGTTACCAGCGTGTACCGAACCGTGTGTAGTGAGCCGAACGGTTCGGTTTTTTCAGCTAACTGTGCCATCCCTAATAGACAGTCAGACAGACAGACAGACTGAAAGATGATAGATAGACGGATAGACAGAGACAGACGCTAGATAGACAGATAGACTGACAGACGATAGATAGACAAATAGATAGACAGATGGATAGACAGAGACAGACAGACAGACGACAGATAGACACAGAAAATAGATAAGATAGATAGATAGATAGATAGATAGATAGATAGATAGATAGATAGATAGATAGATAGATAGATAGATAGATAGATAGATAGATAGATAGATAGATAGATAGATAGATAGAAACAGACAGACAGACAGAGATATATAGATAGATAGATGGATGGATGGATGGATACAACTAATAATTATAAAATATGTAAATATAAATTTTTATGCATTTAGCAGACACTAAATGTACTGTATATACATACTCTATTTTATAATAATTAGTTTGCACTTTTTATTAAATGTTTTATAAAAAAAATATAATTGTACACACAGACAAACACACTATTAATATTTAGAGTTTAATAATCTATTTAATCTATTTATTGTTTAATAATGTATATAATATATTATTCCATTTAAACATACACAAAGTAATTTGGACCTTGCATGGACAACCATAATATTACATATTCTGTCACTATAAAAAACAATCACAAATATAGCTGTACATATATCCGTGAACCAGCACAGTACTGGCCCAAAATGTTGAGGTATAAAAGACCAACACTATTGTAATTCAGCTCAAATAGCTACAGTAAGAAAAGTTTGTGCGTGAATGAGTGCTTGTGGCAGAACGCCGCTGTGTCTCAGCGTGTAATCTCTGCAGCACAAGTGTGTACGCTAATCGCTTAAGTAGCGCTAGAACGGGAGTGTGTGGCCGTTGCCATGACAACAACCCCCCAGCGTCTAAGCACTCTACTCAGGATGTGTGTTCGACACTCTTCAGTGGAACGGGATCATTTTATCACATTAGCTCATGACAATCAAATTCAACAAATACTTATGCGATTAACCTTGGGCCTTTTTTATTCAGTGCGTGCTTGTGTGTGCGTGTGTGTGGTTGTGTTTTTACTCCTTTCATGTTTATTAACTATTAAACCTGATGGATTAATGAATAATTCATTGAACTCATATCATACCATTTGCAAATCTACACTTAAGTACAGATTAAAAGCCCATTCACATTAAGGACAAAAACTGTAAAGTTTTATAGTTTTAAAAGTCAAACTAAATCAATACCACAACAGTAATAAAAGCACACAGCAATGATTTAGTTGGAATCCCTTTCAGAATGGATTTTTTGGTGTGAACGGACTTTCGCCCAAAAAAAAAAAATTCTGTCATAATGTTCTTACCCTCATGTCATTCCAAACCTGTATGAGCTGATGCTCAGTTGATGGTCCCCACTGACTTCAATAGTATTTCTTTCCCTATGGAAGTCAACGGGGACCAAAAACTGTTTGGTTTTTCAAAATTCCTTGATATATCTTTCTTTTGTGTTTAACATATGACAGTCATTCTCATTCAGGTTTGGTACAACATGAGGTTAATTTGGGGTGAACTATTCCTTTAATTTCTATTAATGCATGCTGCCTCAGAGAAAAAAAAATAGACTCATTCCTCATTTCTTGAAAAACAAGCCAAATCTACCATATTTACTTTTTTAATACACGTTTATGTGCACATTTTAAGTACATATTGTTATTTTTTTATTTTTTTTTAAGTTTATAATCTTTTACAAAGATAAAATGTAGTAATAATTTCTCAAAAAAACTTTTTTCCTTGTTGGCTGATGTCAGCCATCCCTCTTAGTATCCAATCTTTGGCCATTGCACAGTTGAAAATATTTATACTGCCTTGCATGATGCCCATACTGGCACGTGCCCAAATGCCCATATGGTTAATCTGGCATACTACAGTAAGCTTATGTCAGTGTTTAGTTCTCAAACTACTCCTTAGTTTATGCCAAATACGGTTATAAAGCAGTTGTATTTTTAAAAGAATACCAGAACCAATGATTTCAATGATGCTCAGTTGTGTTAAATGCTTTTTCCACCAACGGAAATGGAGCACGGTACTAAAATACTTAAAAGGATAATTTACCCAACAATGAATCGTTTATTCACCCTCATGTTTTTCCAAGCTTTTAAGAATTTCTTTCAGCCCCTGAACACAGAAGAAGATATTTTGAAGAATGTGGCTAACCAAACAGTTGACGGTAGCAATCGACTTCCAATGGCTATCGTCAACAGACTGCTTACCAGCATTTTTCAAAATATCTTCTTTTGTGTTCAGGTGGAAGAAACTCTTAAAGGTTTAGAAAGATCTGAGAATCACTGCCCATTTAAAATATGTAAATAATATTTTAGTTTTTAGTATTTTGTTGGTAAAGTTATGCACCTGTTTTTGTCATTAGTGCCTGTCATGTTCAGCATTTTTTTAAAGATAGATAAAAGTTATTTTTATTTAGTAGTGCCCTTAACTAGTGATGTCTAAATAATTCAGCTCTTTGTGATTTGTTTGAAAGAATCTGTCCAAAAATGAACCTGTTCACAAATCAGGCTAAATGACTTACTGTATGTCGACACTCCCAAGTGAGAGGCAAGTGAGCACTCAATTAAGAAAATAGTTTAATTTGCACAAATGATATTTTTGCTAAACCTTGTTCGCCTGGTTCTTGGTATCATGTGGCTTCTCCTTGAGAATCAATGACCGCTTGCAGCCTTTTGTAACTGTTATGTATGTGTTCCTCAATTGTCTTGAGTGCCAACGCTGAATCTCAAAATCATAAAGTCACTGTGGGGAAGAAATCAAATGTGCAGAGCATGCTGGGAAACCAACGAACTTACTGGAGCTGGAGGCTTTTTGTCAAGAACAGTGGGCAGCTTCACTACTCGGCAGAAACTGAGAACCCACACACAACTATCACAAAAGACTAGAAGCAGAAAAGGAGATCCAATGCTATGTGAACATTTCAACAAAAGAACCAACAAAAACTCATCTATATATATATATATATATATATATATTATTTTTTTTTGTGGAATATAATTCATGAATATTAGAGATTTTTCTTATTTAAAAATTTTTAAATGTTGCATTTTAAACTTTTGAGCAGAGTTTAGGGATTTGTGTTGTTATTGTTAATTAAAACTAAAAATATATTTTCTAGTGTACATTAAAATGTTGTGATGCCTAAATTGTATTCTAATTCTATTTTATATATTTAATATTTTTATTGTAGTATTTTTTTTGTCTAATCTGCCATTTTTTATTAGAGGTAATAACATATAAATAATGATCTGTTTTTATCTGTATGCATGTTTTACATTTAACATTTAACATTTTTAATTGGTTTTGCCCCAGAAATGGGAAGAATGTGTAAAATGTGTTTCACAGAGCATGCTATTCGTGCGAACATGTGCGTGCACCAAGTGAAGCATGCCAGGCTGAGTAGCTTTACATATGACCTCCGGAGTTGCCTTAACTTTGTATGTCTCTGCTACACAAATGCATGCAAATACACAAGCTCTCACGCTGACACCACCATGACGTTCACATCTCTCACACACTCTCGTTCACACTCACATAATCGAATACACAGGGCGGAGCAAACAAGCATAAGGAAGAAGGACGGAAGATAAACGGAAAATACTGGAGGAATGAAAAGAACATTAGAGGAATTCTGGAGTATGCCTGAGAAAGATGAGGGAAGAGATAAAGGAAAGGACCCAGAAAAACAGATAATGCATGCGTCTGAGACGTGGGCGTAGATTTGGGTACATGTGGGACAACATGTTTCTACCTACCAAAGTGAAAGGACTAGTTCACAAAAAAAAGAGAGGAAAATTCTGTCACCATTTACTCACCCTCATGGTATTACAAACCCATACAACATACTTCCTTCCGTGAAACACAAAAGAGGAAATTAAAGAAAGAAAAAAAAATTGCTATTGCTCTTTCATGCATGCACAATGAACTGGAGACTGGGACTGGAGCTTTCAAACACAAAAAAATGATAATATATATATATATATATATATATATATATATATATATATATATACAAAACTGTAAAAAATTGTCAATAATTATCATAAAAGTAGTCAGTATGAACAGTCTTATGTCTTACCATTTCTTTGTATACGAACAGAGTGAGATTGAATAGTTGAGTAATTTTCCCCTCTTTTGAGAGTTGAGACGGATCAAGAGGTATCGATTTATGAATTAGATTTATCAACCGAATCAATAAGGATAGAAAGGAGAATTTGAAAATTAAGAGTTTGCTCATTAAAGATGGGGGAAAAAGAACAGATAGTTAGTGAATTACGACTTGAATTTCATCAGTTCATCAAAGAGAGTCATTATAGAATATTCTTCACAAGTTCTCATTTTGTAGGTTTGCAGGAGTTAAATTTGTAATTTTTTTTAAGAATGATAATAATAGTCTAGTTTTTGTTCAGTGTGAAAGGAGAACTACCTTCTCATTTTTACAACGCAAGCGAAACAGAATATGACAGCTAGTGATTATTATGCATTTTATTGCCTGGAAAAGAGCGGCTGTGAATATTATAGGAACAACTCTTGTGGGTAGATGATGACTGAATTTACAGTTAAATGTAAATGATTTAAAGGAAGTGACACAGTTGGACTGTCCAGATGGAGGCATGATAAAATGCTATATCAGCACCGTAATTTTAGACAGCTTTTCACTTGCAATAATTAAACAACCTAATTTAAAAAAATAAAATAAAAAATTAAAATAAAAATAGTAATAATAATAACAAAAATTTTGTAACTTTTAAATGCCTACAAATATCAATTCTTCAAATTATTTCAAAAATAATATTTATAATTATGAAATGAACGAGGGGTGTACATATTATTTTAATGAAATAATCTTAAAGAAATAGTTTTATTATTGAATTATTGAATTTCTATTTTTCTAAAAGATTTTCTTAAAATTAATTAACCCTCGGGGCCTCCAAGATGTAAATGTGTTTTTTTAAAATTATTATTTATTATTCATCTGAACAGATCTGGATCAGTTTAGCATTACATCTCTTGCTAACAAGTGGATCCTCTGCAGTGAATGGGTGCCGTCAGAACGAGAGTCTAAACAGCTAATAAAGACATTAACAAATTCACAAATAATCCACACGACTCCAGTCCATAAAGAAACTCCATCTGCAAGAAACAAATCTATAATTAAGGCAGGTTAATTAGTGCCAACTGATGTTTTTATCAGTTATTTCACTTTCATTCTGACGGCACCCATTCACTGCAGAGGATCCATTAGTGAGCAAGTGATGTAATGCTACATTCCTCAACACACACTTTCAATGAAGAAACAAACTCATCTACATTTTGGATGGCCTAAGGGTGAGGACATTTTCACCGCATTTTTTGTATTTTTTATTTTTGAGTGAACTGTTCCTTTAAATCTACAAATACCTACATACAGTACTTGTAGAGAATATATTGTCTTTCTAAACAACCGTTTAGCTTTTACAGGCAAATTCATACAGTGAAAACATGGTGCTTTTGCTTATTTAATTTAAAAATGTTCAAACCAAACCTATGCCCTTGGTCTGAGAGAAAAGAGGCCAAACAGAGAGAGAGAGAGAGAGAGAGAGAGAGAGAGAGAGAGAGAGAGAGAGAGAGAGAGAGAGAAGTAGGCTCGGCTTACCTGCTCTGAGGTAAACGTTATCTGAGAAATAAACAGACAGGAACAAAGATGACCAACAAATACACACTGACTAAACATGCACACACACACACACACTCATAGAGGTATGCATACAAACAAAACACTACTTGTGGCGCAAATTAAACACGGTAAAACAAACAATATTCCTGGCTGCGCCTACACATTTTTTTTTAATATTATTTATTAATTATATATTCTGGCACTCAATGAAATTAACTTTGCTAATGTAAATGGGTCATGATGACAATAGTTTTCCATGAACTGTTTGATTAAATGCTAAATAACTCTATTTCTCCCATCAGTTATTTTCCTGTCAAAACAAATGATGTAAATTAGTATGACACGTTGCAGGTCTTTATTGGCTGAATGATTTAAATGTGTTGTGATGTTAAACCCTTAATCATTTTAAAGACCACATTTCAGCCCAGGTATGTTAGCTTTGAGGCTAATATGCTAGTGTAAACAAAACAAAATACACCTTTATAGCATTTTAAATGTTCATTACAAACCTTTTTTTTAATGATCTCTAGAATTAAAATGCCCTTTAAATTTACATTATAAATACAATCAGCCTCCAATAACAGGTTGCAAATTATGGTTTATTTTTTGGTGCTAATTTTAATAGCTAACCTATTTATTTTTATTTATCTGTTTCTTTGAGAAGGAAGTGGCTTTGTGTGGTTTACTGGGTTGTGATGTAAACTAAAGGCTATTGGCTGTTTTTTTTTTAAAGGGAGGGAGTGCTGTTGTATGTCCTGTCCAACTTCCTGTTTCAGCGCATCAACACAGGAAAGTAAACTGCACCAGTCAAACCATTTGAATGGGTTCTTTAGAAACACCTGCATTTTTGGACTATAGTGCCCATTTGGAGAATATTTCAACCACTGACAGAGCTGTTTTTTTTTTTAAACAGAATCTTGCTTCAGAGCTTCTTGCGATTGTTGATCGTGTAAGACTCTATCTTATTTTAGAAATGCAAAAACAGATTTTATCTATTTCTTCTTAATAGAAAAATCACATACACAAAAAAAACAACAACATGCAGATTGCTTGACAGTAACAGCAACTTTAGATTTAAATAAATAAATGAAGAAAACTTTAATTCATATTTATTAACTCAGTAATTTTATATATTTTTAAGTGCATTTAAAATAAGTTTATTACTATTTTACAAAATGTTCCAGATTATTTTTACAAAAATGCACTTATAGTGGAAGCCTAAGGGGCACTGTACACTGACAGTGCATTACTTTACATACAAATACATTCTATGAAGCTGAATTTTATGTTATGCATACTGTATTCCATAGAGTATATAATCTGAATATTCCTTTGAAATGCATAAAGGAAGGCTGTATTCAACACATAGATTTTGAATTCAAATGACAAAATCCAATACTGCAGTCAATGTCATAATTTCCTCATTAAGATATGCATCCAATGTACCATCAGCTAGACATCATCGCAAAATAAATGATCTTGCGATAATGACAGAATGCACATGACTATCTGAGATCAAGAATATGAAGTGTATAAGGTTAAGAGAGAAACTAAATTGGTAACCGGACAGTTTTGAAAAAATAAAAATTATAACTTCTTTATGTTCCAGAAAATAAAGTTTGGAAAAGCATGAAGGAAAATAAATGATGACAGAATTATAAATTTTTGGGTGACCTATCCCTTTAACGCCATTTATTGTGACTTGCGTTTGACAACCGAGCACTTTGTTCAACAGTTTATTTTTCTGGTTCAAAACCTTTTCTGCCAAAATAAACTTTTCTAATATGGGTAAAACCGGTATGGTCAGATTCCTTTAGCACAGGTTTAACAAATAAGCTCTTCAAAAAAATGAAGGATGCCCTTTCTCTGAAGTGTGGAGTGGTTCAAAAAGATATCAAGATATCGAGTGAATCCACCAACTGATGATGTCTTGGAGGATACCAGGTCAAATGTTTCTGACTATATGGCTCTGTGTTTACCTGTTATAACCTGATTGCTGACACATTTTAAGTCTTTAAGCCAATCATATGTCCCAGCACGTAGAATTAAATGATGTGATAAAATGCAACACATCTGATAGCATTGCAAATATTTGACAGTAACCCTAACCCTAGCATCTTAAACAAATGTGTAACTTGTCAATGTGTTCTTAACTAAACTTTCAACTAAACTCTTATTCTTAAGGTTCTATTTCAGCATAACTTTAACCCTAACCCATAACCCTACCTAACTTTATTTGGGACTGTCTAAAGCAGGGGTGTCAAACTCAATTCCTGGAGGACCGGAGCCCTACAGAGTTTTGTTCCAAACCTGCTCCAACACTCATACCATGTACTTTTCAAAAAGCCTGAAGGACTTGATTAGTCAGATCAGGTGCGTTTAATTAGAGCTGAATCTAAACTCTGCAGGGCTCTGGCCAACCAGGAACTGAGTTTAACACCCCTGGTCTAAAGCATTTTACATGAACCAGTGGTCAACTACACTTCCGAATGACACTAAGAAATACATACTACACTAAGAACATATTTTACTATAGACGGTTTCAACGGCAATAACATAAACAAACGTTACTGCGCATGCGTGCTTTTGTGGACCTAACTTAACTTCCGGTAGACTTACAAATAGAATCAATAACAACAGCCAAGTCCCTCTAGAGTAGATATTTTTTTTGATAACAAACAAAATATGTTTGCTGCGTAAATCAGGTGGACTTAATGAAAATGCAAATTAATTATTTCCGCGCACGAGATGCACAAAGCGCGAGAAATAGAGGTTTCCCCAGTAACAGCTGTAAACAAAGCTCGTATGCTCACAAACGCTGCGTTATCAAGCATATAACATGCAAGTCTTCCTTCAGAAATACAGCGATATATAAACACCTGTGCCTCGTTTTGATATTTAAACATATAAATGTAAAGGAATTATTATTATTAAACGTGCAGTACGTAACGTTACTCATGTTTATTCAACGAAGCCTTTTTGAAAATCGATCAGTTTTAAAATCGTGGCGAGTCTCCAAAAATAAATAAATGTATGGGAAACACATCCCGCAGCACAACCACCTGAGCCCTCAGTCTACTCATCACCTTTAACTGCGTTTGTAGAAGGCACTGCAGCCAGACCGATATACACAACACAGACCGGAAGTTAACTTAGGGACAGGCGCGTGCGCCCGATGAAACCGTCTAAACAAAAATAGCAAGTGATGACAATATAAACACACAAATAGCAAATGCTGGATTACTATAAAGAAATTTGACTGTTCACAATTGGTGTTTTTGGGCAAACATTGAAAATCCAGGTTAAAGTTCATCAAGAAATGGTGTATTGGATAACACTGATAACCTGCTTCCAGATCCAAAGAATCAGTCCCATATTGGGAAGAAAATAGCCTGTCTCAGGCATTCCAGCTGTTATAGACATTACAGTGCTCACTCATTCATTTTGGAGGACATTGAGTATAATTAAATACAACTTTGCATTGTTTGTTTGATTAGCATAAGTATTTAAACTCCTGGTGCTATTATTTGAACAAACAAGGTGGACTGCTCTACATAGTGAGGAGAACTCTGTGTGTGTGTGTGCTTGGACGTCATTTGTTTAGACAGGAGGGACTGTTTTAACATGAGCTTTATCAGTGTTTGAATAGACATGTATCTCTGAGGGTGCGCTGGTTTTAGTTCGGGTGCACTTGCGCGTTGCGCCTTACCTTCAGGTGGCTGAAGCGTTTTGTTGTTCTGAGCGCACCAGCCGACAGGATGAAGTTCGGCTGTCATGACATCACACCAGAAGTCAGTCTTGCGGTCGTCGCCATAGCCACAGTAGCGTAACAATAGCAACTGCCCACATGTGGTTATAATGGTGGCCACCCAATATGTTTCCAGACTGCCCTTATTAGCTACTTCAAGCTTCATTCCAGGCTGAAAACTGCTCTGAAGACTGAGCTCCACCTGTAAGGTTCAGTCAGATGTTAGTATGATGTATTAAGACTTCAATGCTGTCTTCTTCCATGAAAAATACATGGGTTTACTGATGGCCCCAAAACACTAATAACCATATAATATACTGCTGATATTACATCCTTGAATAATCAGAGTGATCAGTTTTGGTCTAATGTTAAATGGCACACCTCCTATTTTGTCAAAGTGTGTGATTCTCAGAACTAGCAAGCCAACACGGTACCAAACCTAACCTGTATTTCATGTTTCCCAGATTGTATTTTTAAACTTGCTCACGATTTTGAAGTGAAACATGCTACACAATGTGCCCATGTTGGAATCAGTCCATTTTTTCTAGATTTTACAGTAACTTAGTGCCAAAACACCATTTACAAAATCAACAACCACACACACACACACACACACACACACACACACACACATATATATATATGTGTGTATTGCAATTACAAATATTACAAATTATTACCATTTAAAATAACTATTTTCTGTTTTAATATACTTTAAAGCTGGATTGTTCAGCAGCCATTACTCCAGTCTTCAGTGTCACATAACTCGACTGAAAATCAGTCTATTCTGCCAATTTATTATCAATACTAGAAACACTTTTGCTGCTTAATATTTATTATTACTTGTATTTTGTAATTCATTTACTTGTAATTTATTGGAACCTGTGCTACTTTTTTTTTAGAATATTTGATGAATAAAAAGTTAAAAAGAACAGCCTTTATTCAAAGTAGACATAATTTGTAACAATGTAAGTCTTTGCTTGACATTTTTCAATCAATTTAACATATCCTTGCAGAATAAAAAGAAAGAAAAAACTTTTGAACACTAGCATATAGGCCTATTATTAGAAAATATTTCTACTTTGAATAAATTAATAATTCTATGTGGAAACAAGTATCACAGGTTCCAAAAACTATAAATAAAATAAAATAAATAAATATTTAAGCAGACAAAATAAGTAAATCAACATATTAGAATGATTTCTGAAGGGTCATGTGACACTGCATACAAGAGTAAAGGCTAATGAAAATTCAACTTTGCCACCACAAGAATAAATTCTATTTTAAACTAATATTTAAAGTAAATATTTCACACACACACACACACACACACACACACACACACACACACACACACACATTCTGTCTGTGTGTTCTCACATGTCTGAATGAAGTGTGAGGGGCGGCAGTGGCTCCAGTTTCTTCGAGGTACTCCTCCCAGTTAAAGTCCACCTCCTCCTCTACACAATCCATGCCTGCTAGGAAAGAGAGACACAGTAAGAATGTGTGTATGTTAAGAGTCTGTTGCTGGCACTGATGGAATTGTGGGATTTCGTCTGGTTTGGTATTTTTATGGTTACATATTTGCACGAGCCATATTCTATTCAATCGTGTGAATGCAAATGTTTCTAACCAGCTCAATTTCATGCATCATTGTGTTCCAAAATGTGTCCCAGTGCAATTCTTAACTCAAGTATGCATTGCGTTTTCACTTTAGCCACAAGGAGATCTATAATGAGTAAACTGAAAACTGACTTCCTCTGTGGTCAGTTTTCATTCCTAGTACTCTCACAACCCAACTAATTCCTCATTAAATCAACATTTTGGTCAATGAATATTTAGTTTTACACAAAAATGTGATGTTAGTTCAAATAATGTGCTTTGTTGTTTGTAATTCTCACCTGAATATTTGCATATAGTTTGTATCTAGCTTTAGAGAAAATGGTCAGCCAACGATTCTATGATAACCAAATGTAATGATGCCTTTTGATGAACAAATGCAAGAAGTATTCATAAACTCACAAGTGTGAAAAACACCAGCATTCCTATCACTCCCACATCTCTCTTTTCGGCTAACTAGACCTAGTCTAATAGCATTATTATATTACTAAATACAACAAAGATTTCTGGTTTTACACTAGACCATTTATGTCATGAGTCATCAGATGTTTCACTTAGAAAAAAGAAATTGCGTGGGAGACTCTATGTGTTTTCCCAATGCCGAGCACAGTTGAGGACTTGTTCATTTAGAAAGAAATCCTCTAGAAGGTTCAAGATAAAACCCTCATTCATCTAAGGACAGGATGCGAAGAACGTCCATATTTCTAAGCGTTCTACAATTTTTGCGCAATTTCACACATCCATTCGTTATATTTTCCAAGCTTCCAATGTTAGAGAGCAGGTGAAGCGTATCTATCAAGATGATCATATAGAACAGTAAGACATAAATAAATGTGAAGAATCCAACACTAAAACTAAACTAAGGTTACAATTCTACAACATCTCTTGAATTTGCTTCATAGTGTGAAAAAGATGCAAACTTCTCACAAAGCTACACCTTGTTGCTCTCATCTTCAAATCGAAACTGTTGTTTGTTCCATTGTTTATTCACATCAAATACAGTAGCTACTCTCACTGTGGTCTATAGAAATGCTGGATTGTTCACTAGAATGACAAAGACGACTTCAAAGAAAAAGGCTGAGTATAGACAAATAGACCATTTTGCAATCTTGCAGTAATTTGAGATTCAGAAATCTACCACTGTTGGTCTAAAGGTCTGTTCTGCTCTCTTATGGGCTGTGATTTGGATCTGAGGAAGCTGATGATTGCACTGATGACAATGATGACTGCATCCTTAAAAAACTGATGTCTTAAAAAATAGCATGTTTTGTTTTCTGACCTGGAGTCATGTGATGCTTTAACACTTTTAACATGTTCTTATTTGTTTGATAAAAACTGAAGACTAAACATGCTTTGTTTGCTCATTTTTGGTTTGCTTATAACTAGTGAATCACATAGGTTCCTAATTAATACAAAGCCCAATAAACCATTCTTTAAAATGAAGCTTCCATTTGAGACTTATAGACTTTTTTTTTATGCCAACATTCTAACACTTTATTTTAGGGTCTCTCAACTAGCTGCTTATTAGCATGCATATTACTAGAATATTAGTCATTTATTAATACTAATTAAGCACATATTAATGCCTTATTGTACATCCCTAATCTTACCCAATACCTAAAATTAACAATTACCTTACAAACTATTAATAAGCAGCAAATTAGGAATTTATTAAGGGAAAAGTCTTAGTGAATAAGTGTTCCTTATTCTAAAGTGTTAACATTTTTATTCTCTAATTCTCCAGAAAACTATCTATACTGGTGCTTTAAAGAAGCCAGAAACCAATATGCTGGTCTGAAGAACCTTTTCCAGTCCTCAACTCAAGGACACCACAGAAGCAAGTTGATTCTTCATAAGAAAAAAAAAAAGAGAAAGATATTTGAAGGTACTCTTTTTGGAGTGAAGACCAATAAATAATGCATACATTGTGACACTAAAGCATTTTTCTTCTGGTTTCAGATGGAACTAAGAATGAGAAGTGCACTTTAACACCAAAACCACTTCCTTGCAAATGACTCACTCAATATTTGCCATGATGGCAGTGTGTGTGTTTGAGTGTGTGTGCATTTGTTGTATATTATAAACACAGAAGACCAATTCCAAAGAAAAAAAAAAATTATGGTTCTGTCACTCGTTTGGCAGATATTTCTGCCGTTGTTCCGCACTAACCCGGTCGAGAAAGACGTGAATCAAAGCAGAAATTGATGCCACAAGAAAGTGGGTTTTAAATGTGGAAAAGGTGTTCTGTCCCCAGTTCATGGGAATTTACATCCAAACTACTGTCAGACAGAAATGTGATCCATTTCTAGCAAATATATGAGGAAAGAATATTAAAAAAATACTAATTGTCCACTGCAAAACAAAACGTGTCTTTTTAAATTGTTAGTGTAAAAAAGTAAAAAACTATTTAATAATGAGTTCGTTTTTCTTGGCAATATTTCTTTATATCAAATGAGTAATGTTCGAATGATTCATATTCATTGATTGTGGGTTCGTTGTGGTTAAGCCAACACAGTCGGGCCTGTGGGTGGAAAGACACCTCCAGGTTGAAGATGAGGGATTAAAGTGAATTTTCAAGAGATGGGCTGTTTCAGAATAAATCCAGATTTTATGCAGACAGGCCGTAATATCGATTAGCTCATATTGTTCCAGATGCCCTCTCTCGCTCTAATCCAGGACTTGTTTAACTGTGGAAGGGGAATTAAAGGATTATTAAAAGAGCACAATGTTGCATTGCTTTTCTTATTAAAAAAAATAAATGGCTCTGGCCTTTTTCAATCTGAGACACATTTAATAATCCATTTTAATCACCCAACTTGGAGAGAGGAATTGTTAAGGCTAGCTGCGTGTTCATCTGTCGGGTGTTTAGTTTAGGAGGTTGCAATACATTCATTTGGTCAGTTTTCCTGATGACATTACAATGTAAATAATAATAATATTCCAAATTCAGCCAAATTCAGTAAAAGAACTTACTAGCTTGACAGCATCGAAACAGATACTAATATGAGCAAAGAAGCAGTGCTTGATGGGATAGCATGGAGAATGTTTCTTCATAAGGTCCCCGAGAGTCAGATACGACTGAATGGATAGTTTATCAAAATTAATTAATGCTGCAATGCATGTTGTGAACTCAAGCAGGCCTATACAGCTTATTTTACAACTGTGTGGTCAATCTTCTATTGGTGTCTTACTGTATATACAAATATTAAATACAAGTCTTCAAGCGTTCTCATGTTTAACGTGTGAAAATAAGTGTAAAATATCACATGCCAGAGTAGCTGCCAATTTACAGTGTTAGGTTTCTAACATTTCATCCAACCACTCTGAATTTACTTCAGTCAGGTTAGAAAAACTAAATCAAGTTAAAAGTCAAAAATGAATGATATAGTGACCAGTCAAATGGACAGAAACAAACATGGTACACCACACCATCTTTCTTTCCTGCCACTTAGACCTGATGTTTTTCTAGCATTATGTATTAAAAGAAGTCACACTTTATTTTAAGGTCTCATTTTCACTAACAAACCATAAACGACTTTTGCCTCAATAACTATTTGGCTGCTTATTAATAGTTAGTAAGGTAGTTGTTAAGTTTAGGTATTGGGTAGGATTATATAGTCATATATAAAATATGTGCTATATTAATAAACAGGCAATATGATAATACTAGGCATTTAATAATCAACTAGTTAATATTGAGGATTGTTCCCTATACTAAAGTGTACCATTAGTGCATTAGTCTTGAACTGAAATAGGATGACATCACTTCTCAAAAACACAACATGATGGCATCACCAAGGTACAGGATTCAGTTCCTTGTTGTTTTCTCTCTGCCAGACAAAAGAAAAATACCCATGGCATCATTCTCTATAAAAACAACTTTGTGACCTTATAAAGGGAAATTCATGCTGTCGGTATGCTAAGTGAGCTGATAATGCCAGATAATATGTGTAGGATGGATAGTAGCTATGCATAAGCCTATATGCCAAATGAGAATAAACACGTACTGCCCATGCATTCCTGCACTGTGAGATGTTTATGGCGCAACATGAAGTTCCCTTTTCAATGAATCATTGGAAATGTGAAAGTCTGTCTAATTGGAGGCCACCTACATTTGCTTTCACGCTCACGTCGTGACGTCCTCAATGACATTACATCACAATGGGCTGAATGTAAATCGCATTATTCAATCCACAGCAGAACAGCAGCAGTCAACCGATCTGCGCCACCCGAGGGTAAACTATCTGATTACCCTATGACGTGTCGCATATCTCTCACTCACAATGCGCATCTAACAGTGTTTGTGTGCCTTAAATATCGCTTACCAGTATCCTACTGTACATGTTACGTAACGTTAACGTTAATCAACATGTGTGCGATTTTTTCTTTAGGTAATAGCCTACTCAGGTCACAAACCGTTAGTGAACCGTTTGTCTCCACTGCTAGAGTAGGCTACAATTTTTAACGTTTCACCATATATAACGATATATAACACATTTTGTAACAATTCAAACGTATACACGTTTTGTTTGTGTTTACTGTACGTGCTCAAGCTGCGTGCTGTTGCTGTGGTTACCCCCCTTAACAACTTACGTTTGCTTGTCTATCTATCTGGCCGTTAGTGATACACTCGATAACTCGTAAACTTTTGTGGCTCCTGGAACGTTGTATATGAGGCTGAGTGTGAAATATAATACGTATGCCACCTTTAAGACCTCCAACCTTTTGTTTTGACTTAGTTTTGAGGGCTCAGGCCTTAATTAGCGGGCCAGCATCTTCTCCCTCATAACTCCGGGTATCTGCTTTCGTCTCGCACTAAGATTTGTTACCTTTTAAATAATGATAATGATAATAATAATAATAATAATGTTTTCTGGCTTAAATGTGAAGGCACAGTCGAATCAAATGTCAAGCTTTATCGAAGTTTACACGCAGTCAAGCTGATTCCGTGTATTTTCAACACATCGACGATTTGGACGCCATGAATTTCACAACTGTGTTTTAAAATGTAGCTCTTTATTTCTTATGGCAGAACGGTTTAATTAGGCTTAACAAATGCTTTTTAATCAATGTGCCTGCTATATATGATAGTCTTAAAAGACTATGAGCGTAGACGTGAGGAGTATCCTGTTCATCTCTTTCAGGTCAGGCAGAGAATTAAAAAAAAGTAATTTCATCTCAGTTCATCTCATCTCCAAACGCGACTCCATTTCCCCTTCATTACTGCCATCCCTTTAATCCGGCCCTATGAATAAAACCCCATGGATTTACAGGGACATCCACCAATATAAAAGTTCATCCAATAAATAGCTACTCGCATTTTGCGGAAAATTAATCACTCTGAATTCAAAATCATCATAATTGATTTGAGAAGAACACGATGAAAATCGTGTACGTCTTAATGAATAGTTTTTATTATTATTATTATTATTTTTTAAACTGGGGGACCGTTTGATTAACAGGAATAATATTCCAATAAAATAATGGCTTTTAGCCCGCACAGCGAAGAATGCACAAAGCGAAACAGGAAATATTGTTTGAGCATGTGTGATACTGTACTTTGCACACTCTAGAAGTATTACAGCGGAAAAAAACTCCGCCGACGTCGCCAAACGGCCACTTTAAATTTAATTGATTAAAGCACGTCCAGGTGCAGCGAAAGAAACGAAAACTGGACGCGTAACCAGCGCGGGTTTATTTTTTCCTTCTTCAAAGATTTTGCATGGCAGTTTTAACACACCTTAACCCGCCATGTTGAAAGTGGATTTGACACATGAGGAACGAGGATGTCGGCTCATGTTCTGCGCACCTGAGTCACGTACACCGACCGGCTCGTGACGTCCAAAAACATTTAGAAACACCGAGCGAATACGCAAACTTAAGTGCTGATATTTACGCCTGACCGTTGCGTCCTTTGAAATCGAAAGGAGGTCAGATGGCATTTGGAAAATAAAGTCAATAACAGAGCGAGAGTCGCTTTGAGGAAAAACACGAGCCGAAAATATCGCGTGTTACATAAACGTTATTTTCCACGACATTCCCAGCGCGCGCCTCTTCGGATCGTAAATATATTTATCGGCAGAATCGAAAGTGCTGGTCGCTCGACATTCGTGCTAGCCTACGTATAAATAAGGTTACTTTAATTCTCGGACCGTTTTGTCAACTCTTACGCAGACGCTTCTGTATCTTTCTGGCTGTTGCGAACAACCTCCAAATGTTTTTAACGAGGAAAAAGCGTCTGGACGCGGAAATTCGCTCAAAGAAGCGCGAGCCCGTGTCCGTCACGATCACTATTACAGAATGAAGTTCATGCTGAGAATGTTGATTTTACCTTATGCGAGTTTTTTCCGTCTATCTGAATTGAGTGATCCGGTCTTCTGGTTGAAGCAGGAGCGGTGTGTATGTGTGTGTGTGTGTGTGTGTGTGAGTGTGTCCAATATGGCATCATCCCGCATCTGCGCATGTCTCAACATCTACAGATTATTTTCAAGCCGACTCCTTCATTGACCTTTACAGTTGCAAAATTTGTTCAGCCCAATATAAATAGAAATGGGCCCGATCCTCCGCCTCCCCCGTGTGGGGAAACTAATGGCTGTGTCTTCAAACCTTGCGAGGCGCCTGCATGGACAGTATCGGGTGTTCATAGGCGCTTGCAACACTTTTGTGCATCACTGACGTGTGAATTGTTTTTGGACGCTTTAGACATTTCAATGGCCAAAAATGCCGTGTAAGCGAACGTGGTAAAAATGCTCTCTATGTAGGAAAATAACTAGGTTTTGATACACAGACAGTGTAAACAAGAGGGGGCTGCTGTTGCAACCTCGTTTGGTTTTCATCTTGATAATCTGTTTGATTATTTCTTCACACTTACGCAAAAACCATTGACCGCTTTACATGTGGAGTGTCTTTTTACTTCCATGTCTGTAAGTATAATTTAAGTTATTTTATATATATATATATATATTCTCAAAAAGAGAGAAATAACCATTAATACCGTTTCTATAATTTAATTAGTGGTTTTTTCCTTTTGTCAGCTATATCTTTTCCACAACTCATATATTTTGGTGACATTATGTAGCTTAAATATGGACAAGATCTTAAATACAGAATATTTCACAAATAAAAGTTGATGCTTTCAGTTTAAAGTCATTAAAGGTCATGCGGGTCATTGTAGTAGTCATCAAAACAAAATAGCTAAAGTACATATATCATTCATTTACAAAAATATGACTAGCTATTATATGAATATGACAATGTCGGATACATTGTAAAAAGTGACAACAAGTTAATAGTAATCTTAATGGTCTATTTCTACCTCATCTTAAAACTTCTAATAATTTTTCACTTTACTTGATTTAGAAGCCATATTTTACCAAACAAATTTATTTTACAGTGTCCGTATTCATCACAGCTTTATGCAATGAATGTTACAGTATATCTAATTGCAAATTCATGTAAAAATAGTGTATTATTTTTATAAACTCAAAGCACATTTTATTTTAAAAATTAATTTTTTGAAAATTAATATTGTTTAGAAATTATAATCCTATTCCAGACATACGAATTCAGTGCTGATCTTGTCCTCCATTGCCATCCTGTGGTAACAGTATTTAATGCTGTGCTGAATTTAAGTTGACATCAATATAATACTTTACAGTTTACAGCTCACGGTTAAGTACTACTTCTCTAGAGCAAAAAAAAAAAAAAAAAAAAAAATTTATAATTACATTACAAACAAGTGTTCTCATTTGCATTGGTAAAGAAATATGGGTTAGTTTATCAGGCAACACCATCAACACCCTAAACCACTCACACATTCATGTAGGTAGGAGACTATGTACACAAACAAGGTGAAATTCATAAAAAAAAAGAACTGCTCTCCTCTAATAAGCACAGGCTTCCACTTAGTGATGTTACAGTAACAGATGGTTCATGCCTTGAGCTTAATCTACAAGAGGAGACTGTGGCAAGCACGTCCAGGGACAGATTACCACTGCTGGAGCAGTGACCTTGTGAGAGGAGATAAACAATGTGGGTCAATACTTTATCCTCTCCATGCTGTGGGATAGAACTGAAAGTTTTGCCTATAGGGAAATTAGCTTTGGACATTATCTGGTAGTTAATACTTTGGTATGAAGGCCTTCAGAAAAGTATGTGAATGAAAATATCCATAGCACATTACAGACCCGTTTTATAATGATTTTCAAAATATCAGTATCAAGATTTGTAACTACACTGTAAAAACCTGCAGCTGTTACCTGCAAAAGACCCTTAAATGACCTTTATCTGTGTCACCTAATCATTTTGATTCAAATGTTATTAACAGTCAGTTTAGATGCTAACATGAAACACATTTATAGGTTACCTGACACATTTTTTCCCCCATGTATATGTGCAGCTGCTTTCCCCCATTCAAATAGCAGTATTTAGTAGTTTTCAGTTTTGATGTCCTGTCTAACATGCACACACCTCGAGGAAATGGACTTCAAAACCTCTTTAATTCATCAATACTTCAGTGTGTTTATATTAGAGGTATATTTTGGTCCTTTAAGTCAAATCAAAAGTCTACGCACAGTCTAGTTGTTTCATGATTGAGCACTTCTCTAGGAAGCAGGCTACTACTATACACTGTTTATACTAATAACACATTAACATTTGTTTTTTTAACCCCTTAAAAACCTTTTGGTTTCCTATTCCATATTGCTTTCTTTCTTTAAAACATACTAACACTCAAAAGTTCGCTCAGTAGGACTTTATTTATTTATTTAGATACAATCTACATATGTATAAAAGATTACTTTTATTCAGCAAGGATGCTAAATTGATCAGAAGTGACAGTAAATACATGCACATTTCTAACGTTACAAAATTTTTCTGTTCATTTTAACTTTCTATTAATCAAATAATCCTTAGAAAATGTAAAATAATACTATGAATCCACTAAATAACTAATTTAGATTCTTGAAGGATCAGGTGGATCTCTTTTTAGTTCCTTGTCTTTGTCACCCCTGTGTTTATAAGCTTGAGTGTCTCCTGTGGTTCTGTCCGTGTCATTTCCATTTAATTATGATAAGTTGGCTTGCTCAGATTTGTTCTTTGTTCCTTTTCTCCTGTTTCTTGTATTTTGTTATTTTCATAAATCCATAATTTAAAAGTTCCTGAGTTATCAAACATTACAGAACCCTGACTACCACTACTGAGGACAATGCAGAGTGCTTTTGTGCTCCTGCCAGCTTTGTGGAATGAGAAGAGAAAGCTTTTAATGGCTTATATCAATTTTGGCTCAATGAGCGTGTTAAGTCTTTTCAGCCAGGAGGCAGATGTGACTTAAAATTGGATCAGTTCATTAATTACGCTATAAGAACCTGCCTGTCCCCCTACACTGTGGGATGCATCTATGCTCCCCAATGAGCCCCAGCATTTCCCAGCCAGTGGTGGCACCCGTTCCACCCTCATTCTTGTTCCTCACTACAAAATTTAGCCCAGTGGTTCTATCACAGCCTTCCCTAGCCCAGTGGTCCCAAGACCGGTGGTCCCAATGCTCCCAAGTCCATCTGTCCCAATAGTTCGATAGTCCCAATACAGCACCCTCTATACCTGTGGTCTCAGTGCTCCCAATTTTGGTTGTCCCAGGGCATTTATTTTTTATTTTTTGCTATTGACTTTTGATGACCCAGTTCAACCATACTAAACAAAAATGACACCTTTGCATTTCATTTTTGTTTTTGATGAATAGTGTAGAACTTTCTTCTTCTGCATCAGATTCTTCATGCAATTTGTTTTAGCTGCGCCCTCTACTGTACAGACGTGAGTTTACATGTCCTTCAGCCTGAGGTGTTTTCATTTCACTTTTGTTGTGAAAAGGGCTTTTACGTTTGTAAAATAACTTTTAAAGTATTAAGGACCAATAATCAAGTCTTGTAATGTATTAATAATTTAATACATTACTTTCCATAAAATTAATTAAGTAACATAATTAATTTTTAAAGCTGTAATGAAATAGTGTAATGCATTACTTTTAAAGTAATTTTGCCCAACACTAATGAATACAAAATAAACAGACACACCACCTCCAGGTTTCAGTGAACAAAACTTAACAAGATAATAGAAGACATGACTTAAAACATAAAACAAAACAAAAGCTGCTGTACACAGCTGTGATAACAGCTCCTAAAATATAGTAAATAAAGTCATTGTTAGTCAAAATAATGCAGTACAATATCTATTGAACAAAATGGTTTGCATAGTCAAAGTAATTGATAGTAAACTGGAGTGATTTCTTACTGTTTTACTTTGGGATCATTTTTATAAGCAATAAATCAAATACAGTTTAGTTGCCGATTAATGCACCTCATTTGGCCTGTATGTCCTTTGAAGTCAAATCTATGAATCTGTTGTTGTTGTTGTATCATATGTCATTTCTTCTGTTGGACACGCTTCAGTTCTGGCTCACTGTTGCATTCCATAACTTAATGTCTTTAGAGTTACTGTATGGATCACTGAAGCTGAAAAAATCAAGCTGTCCCACCCCATTACACGCCTTTTACTGTCAGTCACGGCTGAAAAGTGGCTGAAAAAAAGCTGTGGTAACTTCTGAAAAACGCCTGTAATTTTCAGTGTTTTGTGAACGGTTTTCTCATAATGTTAGATTTTATAAGGTCCAAGAGGCCAGCAGATGCATCACACAAGTAGGCTATAGCAGCATACACTGGAATTGATTAGAACGATTGACTGCCCTATTCCAAGAGGTCCATCAATAACTTCTATTTGTTCACTTTGGTTTATAAATAAAATACAGAGAAGTAATATAGATATAGGAAGCATGTTTCTCATATTCTCAGGTAAGTTTACTTTTGAAAACTTACCTGAGAATATGAGAAACATGCTTCCTATATCTATCTATGGTCATAGACCTGGTGCAATAAGCAGCCCCCCCCCATCTATATATATATATATATATATATATATATATATATATATATAAATATATATATATTATTTTGCACCTGATTTCGTTGTACTCTATATAATATAATTCAAAAATAAAGAAGAAAAAAAAAGTGTAACACTGTATTATAAGGTGTCCTTGTTACATACGTTACATGTACTTACTATGATAATAACAAAAAAGTATGCATAATTACATTCAAGTTACCCTAATCCTAACCATATAGTAAGTAATTAATATTACTCCGTACTTAAATGTATATTTACACTGTAACAAGGACACCTTAAAATAAAGTTAAAAAATTAATAAATAAATAAACAAACAAAGAGTAAATAAGAGTAGCTTGTCCTGGTGTATGTGGGACAAGCGCTGCAGGTGATGTCAGCAGCAGGAGGTGACGTCAGCAAGCCGCTTTCCCCCCCCCCCCCCCCCCCCGTGTTGATCAAATAACAAGAAAGAAAGAAAGTGACCTGAGAGAAATGATTCGTCTTGTGCCACATCGGTCAGTTTCGACACGACTGTGACAGCGCCGGTGGTGTGCAGTCAATGCTGTCTCTCGTCTTCGTCTTCTCGCCAGTGAACTAACGGAAAATCTGTTTTAAGTCGTTTGCGCGAGGATTTCACTTCCGAGAATGATCTTATGAGTCTTCTTTTGATTTATACTGGTCACAATGTTAGTTTTGTGGAGGAGCAGCAGTAATATGAGTGACCTGGTGGGTCCGGTGGATCAGGGTTGTGTGGACGGATCTCTGATGGACGGGTTCAGTGTTTTTATTCAGGGGCTGTTGGCTGTTCTGGCTTTCAGCACTTTAATGTGTGAGTTTCTTACGATTTTTAAACCAAACCGCGAATGAACCGATGTTTCTGTGTGATGTGATAGTGTTTTCTTTCTTATTTTTCTGATTGTGGATACGATGTAGCACGTGGCTTGGGGTTTGTTTGTTTGTTTACAGTCTTGTTTGTTAGCTGTTGTAGTAGTATATGGAGGTAAGTTACTGTGGTACAGTGATGCATAAAAAGTTTTTTTTGTTTTTTATACTTGGTTTTGGTTCAAGCATGGCATTTATATTATACTTAAAAAAGTAACGTTACCAACAATATTTCATTCAGTGAACATGTTTGGAACACCCAGATTAAGCCATGTTTACTGTTTAGTGTTCCCTGTACAGAAAATGACAACTATAGTAGTTACTTGCTTCTTAAAATGACTAATAACAAAATTTAAATGACATTTGTTGATCTACTTATGTTTAATCTATCTTAATATTTAAACAAATAACTGACACATGTTTAGGCTAAGCAGAATATGTACAAAAACACATTTAATATGTACAGAACAGAGAACATGTGATGGTTTTAATCTGATCCGGCCTTAGTTAATGTCTTGTAATCAGTTTTTTTTTATCCTTCTTCCTGGTGCTTTTAATTCATTCACTCTTCACATTGTGTGCTTATTCAAGATCTGAAGTGTTTAACCATCAAGCAATACAAAAATGTATGACTTTTAATCAATAGCACTGCATATTATAATATCCCACATAAATTTGTGCCCTATGAAATGTTTTTCTTTCACTCAATTTTATACCACATTTCAGTCTCCATCTCATACATCATTTTTTAATGAGGAATAAGACATTTAGACTAATTGTCATCTGGTAACAATTTGTATGTGCAGTTCAAATGGTGATAGAAAACATTGAAATATTAGGCTATTTTAAGATGGTGATTTCTACAGCTGAAAAAGGGAATTAAAAAAAAGGAATAAAAAATAATTCATAAAAAAAAATGTAGGCTGATTTTATCAACTGGGAATTGATTGGCTCATGCGGCGTTTGCAAAAACAATGCATAAAGATCTATTGGTTTCTTGATCACCATTATCGAGTAGCGAAGAGATGTCAGCAGAAAATGAAAAAGATTCATGTTTTTTATTTTCTGCGATATCTATTGTCTATACGTGTAATTCCCGTTTGCATTGATTCCCATTAAAATGACTGGATATGGTCTGTCAAGAATGCTCAAACAATCCCTTTTCTGTGAGGACGAGTATCGCTCAAAGATAAGCTAGTTTAGCTGTGTGATAACAGCATCGACTCCTGTTGCTCATGTGATGTTCAGATCCCAAACTCAAGCTGGAGGCTTCGAGACGTGGCCTTCCTCTCAAGTTTAAACCCTAAGGTCCAGAGTTGTTTCTTTCCCAATATCCAACCATGTCATGTGATCATTCAGTTCAAAGAGACACCATAGTGTTTGCTCGGTTAATGTTTGGCCATTCTGACCTAATATTCGTTCAAACTGCTACTGAACATTTATAAAGTGTTACAATTTTTTTGTACTTTGGTGTAAGATTAAAACTTTGAGGAACATGTCCCACATTTGGGGTACAGATAGGAATGAGAACTAAAAACATGAAGTTAGGTTTCTAATCGATCGGAATTTGGATTTGTGCCTGTTAGATGATAAAATAGGTGAAAAAAGGCCAATTTAGCAATGTCCCGGCATGATGGCAGTGAGTTTTAGGCCTCACATTAAAAAAAAAAATATATATATATAATTTTTGTCAAAGGATGTAAAATAGATTTATTATTTTTTTCACAAATTTATTATTATTTGGTCATGCACTGAATAACCCCCCAAAAACATGGTAAATGACCTCTGACCTTTCTAAAGTTACACATTACCATGGATCTGTGCTGTGCCTGTTGATCATTAAACTTTTTGCAGTGTACAGGAAAAA
The DNA here is from genome assembly GCF_963082965.1 of Carassius carassius. NCBI lineage: Eukaryota > Metazoa > Chordata > Actinopteri > Cypriniformes > Cyprinidae > Carassius > Carassius carassius. The sequence goes on along the minus strand of NC_081780.1, from coordinate 16,956,287 downwards.
ATAAAAAATGAAATCCTAATCATTAGTTATAATCGGAGGATGGGCATTTGTTTATTCATGTATTTATTTATTTATTTTCCCAGTGAGGAGTTTGGCTTACATTTTCAGGATAGATTAAGACATTCGAGCTCAAAACGAAGCTGGGAGAAGCTCTGTCTGTAACAGCTGTGCTTTATGAACACTGTCAGAGCTCTGCTTATGTTTGTGTTCTTACTGTATGCACTTCCTCTTTGTTATTCTGGCTACTTCCTGGCTTCTTTTTGGCTGCTTATCTTTGTTGACGTCATCACTGTTGGTTTCCTCAGACATTCAATAATCATCATCCTGCTTCTGTTTGGCTGGTGCTTACAGACTAACCGTTTGCATATTTGAAAACCGTCCAGAGATGTCTGTCAGATTCTGTTAGGGTGGGCTAAAAGAGTTTTGGCATTCAATGCAGTAATTCTGTTCCTTGAGAGCGCTTGTTGTGATGTGCATCAGTGATAGCATTATTTCATTTCTAATTTGTTTTGTGAAATATTTTGCTTGCAATTTTTCTTCTTTTTAAAAAAATGTCACTTGATTTGATTTTTGTTAACTAACTGAAACAGACAACCTTTTTATCTCATTTTTGTCCCTCCATTGCATCCAAGCCAATGTGTGTTCCTTATGGAACACATATAACTTATTGGATATTAATCAGAATTAATATTTTCATTCAATAAGGATTCAGGAAATTGAACAAACATGACAGTAAAGACGTTTATCATATTACAAAAGTTTGTATTTCAGATAAATGGTGTTCCTTTGTTCATCAAAAACCCTGAAAAGGATTGAATCGCAAAACTATATTAAGCAATACAAAACGGTTTTAGATATCGATAACAATAAGAAATGTTTCTTGTGCAAAATTAGCATATTAGTATCATTTCTGAAGGATCATGTGACATTAATGATCGAATTCATTTTAAATGTATATTAAATAATAATAATAAAAAAATTGTAATATTTGACAACATTACTGTTTTTTTATGGAAGCACATGGGTAGCGATATTCAATTTGCAATGTAATATGCAAAATGACAATGCAATATGTAAAATGACAATGCATTTCTGTATTTAAATTTACATTTTCCAATACATTTGTGCAACGTTTGGTGCAAAATGAAAATGAAATTACATAATTTTCATTTGCCATTTCATACACCAGTTTTAATATGTAAAATGAATACTAATTTTAACGCTTTATAAGTTGCAAAATTAAAATGAAAATGTATTACAGAAATGATCAGTGTTGGGAAGGTTACTTTGGAAATGTAATAGGTTACAGATTACAAGTTACCCTATTTAAAATGTAATAGTAGTGTAACTTTTTCAATTACTTTATTAAAGTAATGTAACTGATTACTTTTGATTACTTTTAAAAATCTCTAATAAATGCTTATTTGCAACCGTTAGTCAACATTTACACTATGCAGGTTTAACCTTAAAGTAGAGCTCAATACTGTCAGACTTTCACCATCCGTCATCACCTGAATTAAGATGATCAAATTTGAACACATCCACCACACAATCAGACTTTAGTTATGCATTTTACTTTAAGATTGATCTGAAGTTCAATGCAAATTTAAAATTTAAAAGAAATTGTTTAGTGAAACTTTTTTTGAAACCAAATCTTTGCATAGTTACAGGAAACACTGCTTCTAACAATAGTTTGGAAAGAAAAAGTTAATTAAAAAATAATAAATAAAAGCATATACATCAACTCAAATATGTTTATGTAATAAGCATACCTCCTATTCTGTGTACTAAACTCCTGAAACATTGCTGCTCTTTGTATATGATGATAGTTTTCTCAAAACAAGTTAAATGCTCATGAAGTGATTCATGATAGAGATTGTGTTTATGTGTTCATGTACTAATATATCGAGACGGCAGAGGTTGAAATCACTCCGAGCTTCAGTAGGCCTATGTATAGTAAATGAAACCGCAAGTCTGCATCAATTTCCATGAGGGGTGGACTGGGAAATAATTTCAGACCAGGAAATCTCTAACTCATACAAACAAATTCATGGACAACACTATTTTTTGTATGGACCTGACATAAAAAAGGTTTAAATCTTTAGTTTGGGGACATGCAAAATAATTATAAGTCCTCTCCTGAACTGCACCTTCACTTCCATTTTTCTTTTCAGTCTCTTTATTTTGCCCTGTTATCCATTTCTCTCATGACTTTAATACTCAAGATTTAACAAAACTATACTTTCTAAATTGCCTACATGTCAAAATGAGTGCATCACTTCAATATATTTATAGAAAAATCCTAATTCATGAGTCATGTTTTTCCCTCAGACAAATTTGCCATGCTTTTATTATATAAAAGTACATTAACCTTGTTTTATTTATTTGCAAATGGATTACCATTTGTATTTGTTTTTAAATAAATACATTTGTAAAATAATTTTTAATTTGTGGCATGGTGTATTGTGTGCTTTGTGGCAATAGTAACCTTTGTCTCTGGATTTATAGCAAAATATTAAAACATACATTTTTGTAAGGGTTGTGTAGTTGTCTGTCGTAGCTTCCCCTAAACCTATAATAAAATCTCATTATTTTTCAGCTTAATTACTACTGCAACATTACAATAGATAATAATGATGTCATTTATGCAGTATTTTGAGTGAGTGTGATCAATGTGCTGTTGCTCCTTGACTAAGTGAACAAATACAAAACTACTATAGCATCTTTACAGATGAAACTGACCTGCACTGCAAACCCTGAACAGTAGTTTTGCTTCTCTGCTCCAGCTGTGCGCTACATTCCACTCCGGTCTCCCTCTCTCGCATTGATTACTCTGAGTCTGATCCAAACCGTTCGGCGGAGGCGCGGAGAGCGCGCGCGCCCAACCATTGCCAGTCACAACTAACCGATCCATGAATTATTAGAGATGTAATTATCGAATGGCGGATTCGGAAATGATCGCTTTAGTACAGTACATTCGGCAGGCAATTATACAATAATAATATTAAAATAGCGGGACAAATCGTCTGCCAGGCCACCGGGAATTGTCGCGGTTCTCCAGATGTCCGGTCCGCGCCTGTTCTCCACAGACATTCAGAACGTGCAGGATTCATAATGTCTTTCGCGGCTTAATATTAACAGACACTAGGCTATGCTTTGATTCAAGTGTACTGACCTACTTTTGATTTATTTGTCCAAAATGTGGCATATTCTGTCCGCGTTAGGCAATAGCAATCCCGTTTTTATGACTGGATTCTACGAACCAGACTATGTTTCTGCATCGCGGAAATTATAGGGCCGTGTGTCTCAGAAGAAATCATTTAAATCTGTATGTGTATGTGTGAAATGTAATCCCCTTTGTAATCTTTAAAAATTTCATAAGTAACTGTAATTTAATTACTCACTTTTTCTTAGTAACTGTAACTGATTACAGTTACATTTATTTTGTAATTAAATTACGTAACGCCGTTACATGTAACTAGTTACTCCCCAACACTGGAAATGATTAGATATGTCTAACATGTTCAAGCAAAAACTGTGGCAAAATTATCATTTAAATGCTATTTTTCTCAAATGCATTAACACTCACAGTCAAGACACTTACGATTGCATTTTCATTCAGTGTCCCGCAATGAATGTAGCAAAATTCAATGTGCACATTGAAAATGCATTCCGAGCCGATCACGTCTCCGCCCACTCCCGCCATGTCAATCACTGCGTGAACAAGGCGGGGCTTGCAGAAGGTCAGAGACTCAAATCTCAAGAAGAGGATTCAAGTGAGAGAACATGGACAAGACAGTTGTACGTGTACGTTTTGATCATTTCGGTTTATGGCTTCAATATTACATTCGCACTTGTGGGCGGCACTGAAACGCTGCTTTCATCTGATTGGTCGAATCGCTCAACCTTCAACTCGGTCTTTTCATTCTTTCAGGCAGAATAAGAGTCAGTGCGAGTGAAGCACTGTAATGTCTGAAACTACACTCACTGTTAATTAGCATAATATTTGAATCAGATGATGCTGGCCACATAATTCGTGCTGCTGCGACTTGCAAGAGACCCCGTTCAATTATTTCTAGGTTATAGTATTGTATAAATATTGTCCCACTGATAAAAACAGTGCAAATAGTTCTGTCTCCTTGGATAACAGTGAAGTGGAAATAAATATAGTTAAATTTATGAAATAAAATTAAATAGGATTTTTGGGAAGGTAAGTCTGGCCAGTTATTCAGCAACACGAGTCAGACGAGTCTGAAGATCTGAGCTGAATTTGGTGAAACATTAAAGTTCTAGTCTGTGTCAGTTACTATCATAATAAATAATAATAATAATGTTACCCGTATTTTTCTGTATAAGTTGCATCAGTCCAAAAATACGTTATGACGAGGAAAAAAACATATATAAGTCGCATTTATTCAGAACCAAAACATTACTGTCTACAGCCGCGAGAGGGCGCTCTGGGGTAGGCTACAGGAGCACTGAGCAGCATAGAGCTAATTTTACTATTTTTATTTCAGAAATGTAACAATATTAATTTTTACAATTATTTATTAATGTCACACACACATACCTAGTGCCTTATGACTTAAAAGATGAGAGTGGTAAATGTTACAGACATGGAACTGTTCAGTCTATTATTGATTTTTATTTCCACTTCACTTTTTTCCAAAGAGACAGAACTATTTGCACTGTATTTATCAGTGGGACAATATTCATACAATACTACAACCTAGAAATAATGTGCAGGTTGCAGCAGCACGAATTATGTGCCCAGCTACATCTGATTCAAATATTATGCTAATTAACAGTGAGTGTAGTTTCAGACATTACATTGCTTCACTCGCACTGACTCTTATTCTGCATGAAAGAATGAAAAGACCGAGTTGAAGGTTGAGCGATTCGACCAATCAGATGAAAGCAGCGTTTCAGTGCCGCCCACAAGTGCGAATGTAATATTGAAGCCATAAACCGAAATGATCAAAACGTACACTGACCAACTGTCTTGTCCATGTTCTCTCACTTGAATCCTCTTCTTGAGATTTGAGTCTCTGACCTTCTGCAAGCCCCGCCTTGTTCACGCAGTGATTGACATGGCGGGAGTGGGCGGAGACGTGATCGGCTCGGAATGCATTTTCAATATGCACATTGAATTTTGCTACATTCATTGCGGGACACTGAATGAAAATGCAATCGTAAGTGTCTTGACTGTGAGTGTTAATGCATTTAAGAAAAATAGCATTTAAATGATAATTTTGCCACAGTTTTTGCTTGAACATGTTATACATATCTAATCATTTCTGTAATACATTTTAATTTTAATTTTGCAACTTATAAAGCGTTAAAATTAGTATTCATTTTACATATTAAAACTGGTGTATGAAATGGCAAATGAAAATTATGTAATTTAATTTTCATTTTCATTTTGCACCAAACGTTGCACAAATGTATTGGAAAATGTAAATGTAAATACAGAAATGCATTGTCATTTTACATATTGCATTGTCATTTTGCATATTACATTGCAAATTGAATATCGCTACCCATGTGCTTCCATAGTTTTTAATGTGTCTTTGATTAAATAAATGCAGCCTTGGTCAGCACATAATAGTTCTTTATTTATTTTTTAACTCTAAGATGTCTTTACATCTTTGTCTTTCCAGTGAAAAGGTTTCGTGAACCCGTCGGAATAAGAAGACCATGGAGGATCTGGTAATAATATTGAACATTAGTTCAGAATTAGGGCAAACTAATACCAAAATAGCACAGCAGAGAGCAAAATCTCGTTCTTTTTTTTGTTTTCTCCAGGATCTTTGATACGTCGAAGCAGGCCATTGGGGCTCTTTTCATGCATTTTGCCAACATTTTCTTGTCCACACTCACCAATGAAGATCCCTGTTCTCTGTGAGTCAGTTATTAGCCTGATTATTTGTCAAGTTTATTGCTTTAACCCGGCATTAAACTAACCGAATGTTCTTTTCTGTTTTTAACAGATATCTATTGAACTTCCTATTGGATGCCACACTGGGAATGCTGGTGATCTGGGTGGAGGTGAAGGTTGTTTCCAAGATAGTGGAACATAAACAGCTAACACTGCTGATGTTTGGAGAATATGGTGAGTTACACTGATAGAAGCTGGTTAGAATGAGTGGACAGTGGAGATAAGGGCTCAGTTTAATGTACAAGACTACAGTCATAACACTCAGGAAAACGGAAACCATAAATTCAAAGCAAAAGAGAGACTGATGCATCGATTTGAGGCGTTTGTTAGCACCAGAGGGCGCTGCATGATAATAGTTTTCAAATATGTTTGGGTAGTTTCCACACATTGCCTTTTCCCTCTGATGGATTCCCTTGGTAAAAACTCCATTGAAAAATCTAATTACACACACACTCACACGTGTGCACACACACTCAAAACAGATGGAGTACGCCCATGGTTTCACATGATTTCGGCCAAACAGTTGTTCATGTTTTTCTGCTCAGATCAGTTTTGAAATCCCTGATTTGACTGTGCGCCATGTCCAGTTTACTATAATGGAAAAAGTGCTCAGATGCTCAAATCAGTGCTATTAATATAATACAACTACCAGAATTCATTAAAGTTAAAGAGAATGATTTCTTAAGATTGTTTTTGGAAGAACATAAGTGCTATATAAACAGATAAATAAATCTTTGATTAAATACAATTGCCAATCTAGCGTTCAATAAATAATAATAAAAAAAACTAAAATAATGTACTTGTATAGCAAAAAATACATGTATGTATCTTTCACAAAAAAAGAGATGAAATGTCAACATTAACATCTGATCACTTAATAACTACATAGCAATAGTGTCAAGCACTTCAGAAATGTTATAAATTGTAGTACACTTTTGAATGTCTTTCAGGTGATCCTCCCCGGATAGCAGCCTGGTTGGCTCAGTGCTCAGTGTATTTACTCATAGTTGCTGTGGAGAAAAGTGTGGTCACTCTGGTGCTGCTCGTCCCTGGGTGGACCAATGTAAGAGAAACATTCACACACTCAGATGTTCTGTCATTGTGACACAGACTCCCACTGGCATCAATTCCCTAAACTAATACTGGTCTCTGATCCTTTCAGTGCATACGGCATACATTCAGTTTCATACTTTCTCACTGTAGGATGTCTAGATATTGTCAAAACATTTGTAGACAGATTTCATATTATCATTTAAAAATTCTTGAAGCGTTGACCGCTGGTGTGTTTGTGTGTTATAGCTGGAGGAGGTGGTTCTGGACTACATCCCAAACCCACAGCTGGAGCTGGCTATCGTCATGCTGATCGTGCCTTTCATTGTAAATGTGAGTGCTATCTATCTATCTATCTATGGTTATGTAATATAATGGCACTTATTTCTGTAAATATATATTTGTTTCAGTTTATAATGTTCTGGGTGGTGGACAGTTTAACAATGCGGAGATCTAAGAAAATGACGTCCCTGGAGGGCTCACGTGACTGTCCTAAGCAAGGAGAGGTGTTGCCAAATGACAGCAATGGCGAAGCTGAGGTGAGCATGTCCCAATAAATAAAAAAACATTTCACTTGTAAAATCACAGTTTTGATCAAAATTGTAATGTAATAGTGAATTATTATCTAACCAATATCTGAATTCAGATTAGATAGAAATACAATGGTTCTTTAAAGTAACAAATGCCAGTTTTACTCAGGGGTCACTTCTTGCAAGATATGAATCGAAGTGTGTCATTTCTGTGGCACCAAAGAGAATTCCAAATTTCATAATATCATCATGTGCAATCCTTAGGATGTTCTTTATCATGGGTTTAACAAATGGGTGTTGACATCCAGGAACAAATGAGTCAGTTAAAATCCTTAACCTGATCCTAATGACCCTGCTCCCCACATCTGTCCCTCAAGACATTTCATTCTAGTCTGGATTAATTCAGATGGTTAGTCTCAGGCCTGAAGAATAAAGCAAGGGGGAAAAACAAAGCTAATGCAAACAATAAAATGCAGTTAACAATATTATTGTGTATAGTAAAAATGGCATGGATTTACCAAGTTTTGCAATGGAGGAGTGGCACATTTTCTGTTATTGACTTCAAAAAGCATGATGTACCCATTCAAACTCAATTCTATTTTTACGGAAATTCATCATCATTCATTAGACCGATTACATATGTGTAACCTGACCTCAACCGTAAACAAAATAAACAAAACAAAATGAAATATGACCCAGACTACATGAAATACAGATTAAAATGATCAGAAAGCCAAGTCAAGAGCATGAAACCATCAAAATTCAGCAAGTGTTTTCTCATTCAGCCTGTACTACGTTCACTATTTTCCATATTATTGGATTTATGAATAAACTGCATATAATATGTTTGATTTTACTGACAGCCACTTGAGTCCCAATGTAAAATCTGGGTCCCTGAAGCAAAATTATTTAAACCCCACTGGACTAATTACATTTTTTAGTAGCTTGGCTTTATTCTGGCATATGATTTCAAATGAAATGTGCCAGCTGAAATGAATGTTTTGTTTCTTGGGTTGTATATGAATAGTTGGATTGTGTGTTTGTGTATTGTATTCTTCTTCTTGAATGATGGGATTGTGCTAAATGAATGTGATTAAAGGACAGATATTTTTTTAATATTGGCGTCATTTGTCCAAAGACCTTTCCAAAGGCTGTTGACCTCTAGGGTCAAAATGTCTTCATTTGTTGGGCAATACAGTGTCTTTCCCATCTCTTTTACTTTGTTCTCCTCTTCTTCTCTTTTATTTTTTTCTCATCCCTCTTTCCCTTACTCCTCCAGTTGTGGAAGTGTGCCAGCTTCTCACAAATCATCCATTTGTTCGGCGGGAGCAGTGACATTTGGAACATGTTTCCATAAGCTCATGCTATAGAGAATGAACCCAAATCTGTGGATAAGTGTGTTTGATGACTGCCAATATGAACGAGAACTTAAAGGGATACTCCTCCCCAAAATGAACATTTTGTCATTAATCACTTTCCCCCATGTCGTTCCAAACCCATAAAAGCTTTGTTTGTCTTGGGAACACAATTTAAGATATTTTGGATGCAAACCAGGAGGCTTGAGACTGTCCCATAGACTGCCAAGTAAATGACACTGTCAAGGTTTTCTCGTACAAACAGTATTCTCGTCGCTTCGTAACATTACAGTTGAACCACTGATGGCAGATGGACTATTCTGACGATGTCTTTCATACTTTTCTGGACTTTGACACTATTATTTACTATGGGACAGTCTCAAGCCTCTCAGTTTTCATCCAAAATATCTTAAATTGTGTTTTGAAGATGAATGAATCTTTTACGGGTTTGGAACGACATGGGATTAATGACAACATTTTCATTTTGGGGTGTAGTATCCCTTTAAAAACTGGTGTAGTATCAATGTTCTGCTGAATCCATGCATCTGGGCTTGTGGTTTTATAATCGGTAGATTTACGCAACTATAAAGTGATCCAGCTCACATGAACGGGTAAACGATCATGTGTAAAATCTGACCAGACTCTTCAGCTGACCTCAGACTGTGTTTATATGTTTGTGTAGGTGCTGTTAAAGGAAGAGGAAGATGATGCTACAGTGTGTTCTGAACAGGAAGACCACGTCTCTACAGAAGAGGTGTTGATACGAGTCTGAATGGAAGTTTAAAACAAACGTTTAGAAGTATACTTGGCAGAATTGCTTAAACACTATATATTTGTTCCTAAACCTAGTGAGCTGCCTTGATGTTTACTTCCTAAATAGGCAGATGCCTTTCAGAGTGAAATGGAAACTCCTAAGTGACTTTGGAACACTCTAATTAGACTTCAACTTGGCACAACTCAGAACTTTTCACGCCAAGTACACACTTGAGATGGGACTCCGTTGATACCAATAGAGTTTGGCATTAGTATGTTGCTAAGCTAACAACACAGTACCATAGGCTGAAGACATGTCTCCCCTTCCTACCACTATGGAAAAGTGAAGCCAAAACATCTCAGTATGGCCGCTGTCATCTTGCGAAAATGATGTAATTTGGATCCCCAGTCTGCGCAGTAGTGATTAATTTGGAGACTGCGTAATAGGGATCAAGAAGTGAAGTCGCGGTATCAAAGTATCATCCAAACTCCCGCAGACCCAAACACACACTCACAATCATGACGCCACAACCCATTTTTGTAGCATAAATTTTATTCATTTCATAATTTAGTTTTGCTCACATCCCATTTGTTTACATGGAGAGGCAGCCAACAGATGGCGATCAAAATGGTTTGGCTTTACTTTTCAGGTCATGTGCGGCACATTTGCACAATACTTGAGACGATACTATGTATGTAAAATTGTCAATGTTTTTAGTTAGATTGATAGATGCTTTTTAGCATTACATGAAATGTGTTTATCATCAATATTTGTTTTAAGAAATTTGTATGCTAATATGGTCTGGAACAGCCTTCTTCTGGGAGAGTGCCAATGATGCTTTAAATTAATATTTTCATGGGAGAGTAGATTTACAATTGTTTCAATTGAGGAGTGTCTTCAAAACACCATTTTTAACTAAAAACGGGAAGAAACAATTGCATTGTGGCTGTTCAATACACGCTAATGGTGCTTTGTGCATCTGAAAACCCAAACTTTTGAAAATGGATTTGAAAAAGTGCAAGGTTTTGAAAACCGTTATCGTTTCAGTGTAAACTACAAAAACACAAATTTGTGTAAACTGTAATGTCATGAACATGCAATGTTGTCAACTGTACATGAAAAACACACTTTGTTTTTCATTTAAACATGCCCCGAGTCTGATGTTAGCATGGGGCTAAGCTAACAACACAAAAGGTAAACAGATTCCTTTGTCAACGTTTCTCTCAGATCATCTGCCATCTTAAAATGTAAAAAAAAAAAAAAGTAAATATAATAAATGACTTTTTTCTGGAACTGCCTTTTGGAGCAGCTGGGAAGTTTTAACAAAATTTTAAGCAGACATGCGATTTGTCATGCTATACTTCATGTAAAACTGCATTTTGCTTATACTTTTATAATTGTTATCCATGCAGCTTATATAAAATGTTAACTCATTTTAATTAAGATGCTACATTGAATATTTGAGCATTTAAAAATTCATGTCAGGCTTTGAGAAGTAGAGAATAAAAATGTAATATATAATATGGTCACCATTTGACAAGTTACAGCATCTAAGTTATATATTTTGCTTTATAAATGTATGTAAACTTCAACCTACAATCTTGATGTTGAAAAAAATATTGTTCAGTAAGAGCAACGGTTTTATGAAATACTTTAAATTACATTGTAGGATGTTTGTATGTATGTTAATGTATAAGCAGACAAGATAATTATCAGCATACGAGTTATTAAAGGGAAACATTATCCTCCTTCCACATCCTTTAGAGCTCATACTTCTAAGAAGTTAATTAAAAGAAGAGAAATGGAGAGAGATGAGAGGTCTAGTGTTTCTCCTGATTACAGACATTCAGACTTTTAATTTGATTTGTAGTCTGAACAAGTCATGTCACTACCTGTGATGAACACTTCACTTTAAATACACTACACCCATTTTTCCAGCGCTGATGCATGCTAGAATATTTCGTATCTGAAAGATGCGCTCAAGGAACTTTTTTATGTAAAGCAGTTTGTAAATATTCAGTTTTAAGTGAAAGACCAGATTATCTCTGTGCTTAAACATTGTAGCATTGTTTTTGTATTTTTACACATCGTGCACTAGTTATGAAAAACAATTTGATATAACTGATGTATAAAATGTACAACTGTTTACAATTTCAGCTGTGAACTTGTATTGATTTCTTTAAAATTGTAGCAATGTCAACACGCATATTAAATTTCTTCAACATGAGGAGACATCTTGTTGAAAAATGTTAACTCGATGCCTTATTTGGATGAAAACTAATAAAACGTATCAGGTTACTAATGTAACCATGGTTCCCTGAGAGGGAACGAGACACTGCGTCCTCTAGTGGTCACTTTGGGGAACACCTGGTCATGACCCGTGTCTGAAGCATACTTTGAAAAACGCTAACGTGTTGGCCGGCGACAGCCTCTGACGTCACTACCGGCGCGACTATAAATACGCGCCCATAGGACCCTTCACTTATCTTCTTCGTGAAGCTTGTGTCCGAAGCATGGCAGGGAGCTAGAGGAAGCAGTGTCTCGTTCCCTCTCAAGGGAACTTCCAACTGCGTCCTCTAGGGGTCGCTTTGGGGAACAGTATACCCACACCGCCATGCTGAGGGGAGTGCAGGCCAGAATCATGGCAAACACTATGTACCAACTCTACCATTTCACTGTGAGTCACCCCTGGGATGGTTAGATGGCTGTCCATGACATTATCCCTTACGGCCAAAGGCCTAAGCTACATACCCATTTTACCTGTAGGGCCTCGGCTTGGGGTAGAGCTGAAGGCTTGGAATCACGAAAGATTCCTTTAAAGGGATACGGCTAAGAACCTAGCATGTTCTTTACCAAGTCTTGCCTGTCACACAGGGGCTACCGCTAGCTTTCGCAAAAACTTGCCGAAAGAGCTGTCTCAACAGTTCTCTAGTAGCAACGCCCTGTTCTAGATAGGTATCGGAGGATACCTGGGTGGAGTGGCTCCCAAGATGAACGGGGCTTTAACCAACTCAAGAAAGGGCACGAAGCAACCACGCAAAGTCCTCACCATATAGTATTTTAGAAAGAACGCAGAGTACTAGCGTGCGAACTTACCACAGTGTGGATTTCAGAAAGTGTGCAAAGACTTCACGTGCACACTTACCATAGCATGGATTTACAAATACTGTTCTAAAGAGGGTTACCATGGCGTCCAGCCCCAGTGGAGCTGGATGAGTCAGAGGAAGCCAGAGGGGATAGTGCGATGCTCTCTAGAGTCGCAAACCAATCCACCCAGGTCTGGCCAACCTCTCCAACTCTGCTTCATCACCTTGGTGCGAAGGTGCCATTCCCCGAGCATCAGCCCCTGCCTCAACAGGATGTCTGCTCTCACAGTGCATCTCAAAAACAGTATGTAGTACTGGAGCGCTCTGGTGAAAAAAACGAGAATTCAGTCTCATAAGAGAGGAGGACTTTAGTGCTGCTAAACTACCACGAGAATTGCCCAAACAGCCCCTCATGTTGAGGGAAGCGATGCTTGAGGTGTATAACAAATACACACTGGCTGAATGAAGCCCAAGGAACCCAGGGCTAATCATCTTAAGAAAGGGACCGAAGCGGAGCGCGTAACCCCTACCGTACAGGATTTCAGAAAGTGCGCAGAGTCTTGCATGCACACTTACCACTTACGTGGATTTCAGAAAGTGCACAGATTCTTGCGTGCACACTTACCACTTACGTGGATTTCAGACAGTGCGCAAAGGGTGACCTGGCCAGACATCCATGAAATTTCCTGCAGTGCTGCAAGGAAATTCACAGAGTTTGTTAGTAGACATATAACCACCAGCATTATAACACCCATAAGCAGATAAAGAAAGGGTTACATACTCACCCACCCTCCTGTACCGGAGTCCCGCTTACGGGGCGCCCCCTTTTGGTCCGGACCATCAGTAAGGTGGTTACTATGAATATAGGACCAACCAAAAACATCGTAGGTCCAGCATAGGAAACTGTTATGTGAGAAATTTTTCACCTAACCTCGATCAGGTGGAGAGCTGGTGGTTACAGGGGAATTAGGCAGGGGAGGAGTTAAAAACATCCAAAGGAAGTGAGTAACTACTTAGGTATCGCTCCGATCCAGACGAGAACGCTGCCTTGTCTGAATCACATCCCTCAGGTCCCACTTACCTCTTCGTGACCCACGATTCCTCTGGCCCCTGCCCTTAGGCGGGGGAGGAGCGCGAGCCGCGACACTAGCCTTCTATGCCCGTCTTTGATCCTCAGATCGAGCGCCCTTGCCTCCCTGAACTTTTCGACCACCATCTCGACGGAGGTACCGAAAAGCTCAGAAGGCGAGACCGGAGCATCGAGAAGAAACCCCCTTTCTTCCCTCCCGATGTCTGCCAGGTTCACCCACAGATGTCTCTCCATTACCACCATGGCTGCCATAGACCTGCCCATGGTGGAGGCGGCCTGCTTGGTAGCACGGAGAGAGAGGTCTGTGGTGCGGCGCAGCTCGGCTACCTGGTCAGCTGAAAGGCCCTCGCCTGTATCCAGGTCCTTCAGCAGGTCAGCCTGGTAAGCCTGAAGCACTGCCATCGTGTGCAACGAAGACACAGCATGACCTGCTGCTGCGTATGCTTTACCATTTAAGCGGGATGTATCCTGGAGGGGCTTGGATGGCAAAGAGAGAGATTTAAGAGAGGATGTTTCCCCCACAGAGAGATAGCTAGCCAGCGTCTCTTCTACAGGGGGCATCCTCTCATAGCCGTTTTCGTGCATGCCCTCGATATTAGCATAACTGCTGAAACCGATGGATGCGAGAGGAAAATGGCCTCTTCCATTCCTTTTCGACTTCTGCATGTAAGTCAGGCAAGAATGGAAGGCTCACCTGGGCTGGAGGGCTATGGTCAGACAAATAACGTTCATTGAGGCGACCTCGCGGCGTCACTTTTCTGGCACGCTTCCATGGCAAGTCTAATTTTGCCGTGGAGCGATCCACAACCTCTAACAGCTCCCCATACGCAGGGCAGGAGGATTGAGAAGGCTGAGCCTCAGCTTCTTCGCCACTCTCAGATATCTCCTGCTCTTTCTGGGTAGAACCCAGCAGAGCACTAACTTCAGTATCAGAATGGGTTAATGACAACGCATCTTCCTCCTGAAGTTCACTCTCGTCTGCCGCCGGAGAGTGTGAAAGGAAAAGTCCCCCTCTACACTCCTCAGCGAGATCCACTTGTGATCCCCACGAGCTCATTCTCCTCCGTGCCTCGGCAACGGCGGGTCCTGAGCCACGGGAACCAGATGGCTGTCCCTCTTTCCTCGAAAAGAAAGACAAACGAGAGCGGAGCTTTTTTACAGAAAAACGCTTGCAGTGCAAGCAGATTGCCCCCTCAAGGACATCGCGCGCGCGTGCTCTTCGGCCAAACAAGAGACGCAAAGTCTGTGTGTGTCATCAGGTGTCAAATAACGCTGACATGGATGCACACACTGTTTAAACGCCTTTTGGATGGATGCCATGATAACAATGATAGATCGCTCTTACCGTTTTGATCATTTCTCAGATGCACACTTCAAACAAAACAGTCAATGAAGACGAAGAAGATAAGTGACGGGTCCTACGGGCGCGTATTTATAGTCGCGCCGGTAGTGATGTCAGAGGCTGTCGCCGGCCAACACGTTGGCGTTTTTCAAAGTATGTTTCAGACACGGGTCACGACGAGGTGTTCCCCAAAGCGACCACTAGAGGACGCAGTTCGAAGTTCCCTTGACAGGGAACTACAGTTTTGAGTAACTTAAACATAAATTATGAAGTGATATGAAAGATTGCTTGTAATATAAAGTCCAATCTAGAAATAATTTTGTAGCAGTAAGTTGTCACTTAGAATTAGATAAATTATTTTTTCAGAAGATTTGTTTTCTTAATGTAGTTTTTATATTCTAATTGTTTGATCAAAGTTATACTGCATTAACCATAATTTGAACCATAGGGTCATTGTGTGGATAAACGTTAAAATATTTTTTCGCTATCAGAAAGCAGGGTCACGTCTCCAGACCTTTTATGTGAAGTATATTAATAACCACAGCCAACAAAGTCCTGTGTGACAAAGGGGCTCTAAGAGTTAAGCAAACTTAGGTAAGAACACCTGGAAGGGTGGGTCCTGAAAACCATTTGACCCCGGACTGATGACAGGGGCCAAACAGATCACTCTCAACCAGATATTAGTCAAGTCGGTCACAATTTCTCAGCTGTTAAGTTACGGATATAACACCCCTCTCAGAAAAAAAGGTGCAAAAGCTCTCACTGGAGCAGTACCAATATGTACTTTTAAGCTACTAATATGCACCCTTTAGGGGTAAATAAGGTACAAAGGTGTATCTTTTGAAAGGGTACTGTGACAGTATTTATTTGTGCTGTTGAGGTTTGTTTAACATTATCATTTTTTCACTTTGCTAATAGTGACCCTTTTCTCTTTGCCACCATAATGACCAACTTTCTAAGAAGTTCTGTAAGTATTTCTCTACTTAAATTATCTCTTTTGGCAGTATATTTGAAGCAATTTAGCATTTGAAAAATACATACAATAAGAAACAAAAAACATTAGGAACGTGTTGTTGAAAATATTAATTACCTTTATTAAACATCTGAAAGATTAGTAAATCAGAAGGATGCATGTCATCAAGATTCTGTCTGATGCGTTATGCATTACCAATAAATGGCAGATATGTAATCAAAAAATTAAATTCAAAGCTATTTTTAGAATTTATAAAGTGTATACCACCATTTAGTCAGACTACAACAAACATTGAAAAAATAATTATTATGGCTACAGTGACAATTGTTTTGTCACACTGAATGATTTTTAATAAATATCTGCTGAAATTATATATATAAAAAGCAAATAATGACCAATAACAGATATTGTACCAATATGTCATACATCCCTGACAATGATTATTTTCATTTTTTAATCTTAATTTATTTCTTGAACTGAAGCTGAATCAAGTTGCATTTAGTACTTTTTAAAAAATAATAAAAAATATTAATATTTCAAAATAATTATTGACATCTTTATTGATGTTTTCTATCTATCTATCTATCTATCTATCTATCTATCTATCTATCTATCTATCTATCTACACTTAATCTCTGAGTTCTCTACAAAGATTTATACTTCTTTATCCTTTACTTTTTTGTTATTTACCAAAAAGAAAACAGCCTATTGTTAACGTTTAAAGTATAAGTACAATTTTTTTTCTTCAAAAAACAGTCAGTTACACTTTATTTTAAGGTGTTATTGTAACAGTGTGATAATACATTTGAGTACTGAGTAATATTAATTAACTACATGATTAGGATTAGGGTTACTTGCATGCAATTATGCACAATATATTGTTATTATAATAGTAACTTGCAACAATGACACCTTAAAATAAAGTGTTACCAAACGGTCTTATTATATTAACTAAAAATATACAATATATATTTGTAGATTACTACAATAATGTTCACAACATGTTCACACATAACTGAATATAAATCATGTACTTAAAACACTGCCCATGTTGTTTGTGACCCATCAGTCCAGTAGAAGTATAGTGTGTATGTGTTTGTCTCAGTGTGTGTTGGTTCCATTAGCCCAGTCTCCTGTGTCAAACAGATGGGACACCACGTAATCACTGTATTGTCCATCAATCAGTTTAGCCGCATTGTTTTTGGCAAACCAGCAGTCTACAGTCTGTTTTCCAGAGTAGATTCGCCTGCTCTTCTTAATGACAGTGACAGTGCGATCCTTCACCTTTAGGGCAGGGTAACTTGTTAGAGTGATATTTTTCCCAAGCGTTTCCTGTGTGCTGTTTTCTCCAGCCATGCTGACATTTCCAGGAAGCTGCGTCAATCCAATGTCTTCATACAGGAACTGGCCTGTAAGTACAAGAATGTATCTCTTATTTAATATGTAGAATTTGTAGACCTGTTCCAAAGTCTACTGCGCTTCCTATGCCTACATTTAGCTTTCATGTGCATGTTTGTGGAGAAAACATGGCCAAATTGACTGCGACAAACTTTCTGAGAAAGTCCATCCAAGATCGTCGACAAAGTAAGACAAAGGTGACCTATAAATAAATCAACTTTTTTATTCAGTATTGAAATGTATCAGCAAAAAAGGTAAACCTCATTACAGTGGGCTTTTTATTTAAAATTTGGTGTATTTTATGGTTCACAAAATTCAAAGTGTGGTTCAACACAACTCTCTGTTCGATACTTTCGGTATGGGGTAATTGGTCGCAATGTTTTAAACCATGAAGGCGAGCCAATTGATATCACACACAAGCAAAATGCAAACTTTGCGCTTTGCGTTTATATTTTAATTATAGGCCTATAATTCATTGTATAATAGACTTGTTTAAAATACTTTTTTTTTTAAATTTTAATTTAGAGGTAAATAGCCTAATCTTTTGTTATCCTTGCAGCGCATCAGTTATGCAGTAATTATTGTGGCGGGGGATACATTAATTGGAAATGCCAGATCCTCTAAATATTGCCAATAATTGATGTTTTTGACAATATCTCATCTTTCGACACAACCCAGCAAGGGGAGGTTATCACACCACTAGACAGACATCACGTTGCCTGTTACGTTTTTTGGGTGCCTTGTTTAGTGCAGTGTCATTAAATTATATTTCACACATTTTAAGCTCTTTTATTTTCCAAATGTAATAGGATTAGTCCAACAAATCATTCGGTTTATAATGCGTAGTGAACCGAAATCCTTGTATTGAACGGATCAATACAAATACGTGAATCATTACACCCCTAGTGGAAGGCACAGGACCATTAAAATATTCTTCCAATTATATCTCTCGGGCTGAGAGCTACGATTAAGAATGAAATGCGCTATTATTGTAATATTATGCACTTTCAACTGTTTCCTCAACAGTTTCCTCAACAGCTAATGAAACTTGACAGCGTTGCATTCAACCTCCACCAACGCCATCTCATCGCATCGCTGTTGAGCCTCAGATCTACCTGTGTGTGTTCATGTGTTTTTGAGGAGGTGTGACTTTGCAGACTGATTTGCAGTACAAATAATTATTTGCTATTGCCAGCGTTTCCGAAATCGCCTACACTCTTAAAATTAATAATTTCTTTATTGGCATCCATGGTTCTATGAAGAACCTTGAACATCCATGGAACCTTTCAAATGCAGAAAAGGTTCTTTATAGACAAAAAAAAGGTTCTCTCTAAAATGCTCTTCAAAATGTTTTGTTTAAGAACTGTTCACTCAAATGTTCCTCTTGGTTCCCTTTTGGAACCTTTATTTTTAAAAGTGCACTCTACTTTTAATTTAACTCCCTGCATATAGATCACCTCTGCTTGTTTTCTCAAGTTCCCGCAACATTACAACAAGATTTTAAAACATGTGTATGCACGCTTATTGCTTACCTAGCAACCCATGCGTATCCTTGCTCAATCCTATGCTGTTAGCAATGTAAAACCCCAGGTGGTCCCGCTGATAGGGCGCTGGGTTTTTGTAATGGTGGAATAAGATGACAAACTGGATAGTTCCTAGGATGGTCACTGTTAGGTTTGTGTTAGCAATAATGACCACAGCCAGGTTTGCGGTTTCGACAGAAATGCTGGCGCTGGATGGAAGGATCATCCGGTCCCGGTCGTCCAGTATGACCTTTTGTGGGGTCACTTCAATGTAAGAGCGGTGTGGTTTATTGGCTACTATAGTTATGGTGCTGAAATATGTCCTCTGTTCTTTATGACTTCCGGCTGGAGCAGGAGCTCCAATCAATGCTCCGTTCACAGTCACGCCTAATGGGAACAAATACATACATATTAATGTAAAGGCTCCATATTAATAACATTTTATAAATATAAAGTACAACTATAATATGAAATGACAGTTTACACAGTTTAAAATAATAATACAAATAAATATTAAATATCAGTAAAAATATGATAAATATGAAAATTCTATCATAGTTTGCTTACCCTGAAGTTGTTCCAAACCTGTATGAATGTGATTCAGCTGTTGAATACCAAAGAAACCTTTTGAAGAATGTTAGTAATCAAACATTTGCTGGTAGCCATTGACTGTGGGATCATAGTGCGGGAAATAAATACTATGGAAGTCAATATCTACCGTCAACTGTTTGAGTAACAAAATTCTTCTAAATATCTTTTGTGTTCTGCATAATTCTGACAGGTTTGGAACAACTTAAGGGTGCATAAATGACACATATTTTCTTTTTTTGGGTGAACTGTCCCTTTAAATTGGCCAAGAATCGTCACTAATGCAAATCTCAATAAACAGTGTAGTTGAATACTTGTAAAATACTGTGTAAATACTTATTAAGTGTAAATACTACACACAAAAAAAGTATATTCCAGTTGTTTACCTGAGTGTTTATGGTCAGTCACCAGTCTGAGAATGTGTCCTGGTTCTCCATTAATGTTGAAACACACTGTCAGTTTACTGTGAGGAACCTCCACCACAAAATGAGGGTCGCCATCAGCTAAAGACAGATATATAGATAGATAAATAATGAAATGAGACAGAAAATATATTTTAATCCATTTTGACTTGAATAAGGATCATTTGTAGAACATTGTGTGAATGTATTGTACTTTTTTCTTTCTAAAAGTTGTGGTTAAATACTTTGTTGTATGTAAGTAAATCAAATTATCCAAGCGCGTTGGTTATGTGCAATCTGAACAACCCCTGTGAATTCTCTCATTTAGCAAGTGTGATTTGTGGTTCCATCTTATGCAACATTTTATATGAGATCACAAATCATTCCAACAGAAAAGTGGCTTTTCAAAGCTTTCAGATTGAACTTGAATGGAAGCCATGTTTTATTCATCTGATGCATGCATCTAACAGATTTACCCCATTTAAAACTTGAAAAAGATTATTTGGATTACTGTAAACTATGTTTAACCCTCATGCACAAATACTGACTGCATCAATGTACAGGTGCATCTCAATAAATTAGAATGTCATGGAAAAGTTAATTTATTTCAGTAATTCAACTCGAATTGTGAAACTTAATTTCAATGCAAACAAACTGGAGTAGTTTAAGTCAGCACATTAGAATATGGTGACATGCCAATCAACTAATCAATTCAAAACACCTGCAAAGGTTTCCTGAGCCTTCAAAATGATCTCTCAGTTTGGTTCACTAGGCTACACAATCATGGGGAAAACTGCTGATCTTACAGTTGTCCAGAAGACAATCATTGACACCCTTCACAAGGAGGGTAAGCCACAAACATTCATTGCCAAAGAAGCTGGCTGTTCACAGAGTGCTTTTTCCAAGCATGTTAACAGAAAGTTGAGTGGAAGGAAAAAGTGTGGAAGTAAAAGATTCACTATCAACCGAGAGAACCGCAGCCTTATAAGGATTGTCAAGCAAAATCAATTCAAGAGTTTGAGTGAACTTCACAAGGAATGGACTGAGGCTGAGGTCAAGGCATCAAGAGCCACCACACACAGACGTGTCAAGGAATTTGCTGAACCACAGACAACGTCAGAGGAGCCTTGCCTGGGCTAAGGAGGAGAAGAACTGGATTGTTGCCCAGTGGTCCAAAGTCCTCTTTTCAGATTAGAGGAAGTTTTATATTTCATTTGGAAACCAAAGTCCTAGAGTCTGGAGGAAGGGTGGAGAAGCTCATAGCCCAAATTTTTATTGAAGTCCAGTGTTAAGTTTCCACATTCTGTGGTGATTTGGGGGTGTTTTTTGAAAACCAAAGTCACTGCACCCATTTAACAAGAAATTATGGAGCACTTCATGCTTCCTTCTGCTGACCAGCTTTTTGAAGATGCTGATTTCATTTTCCAGCAGGATTTGGCACCTGCCCACACTGCCAAAAGCACCAAAAGTTGGTTAAATGACCATGGTGTTGTTGTGCTTGACTGGCCAGCAAACTCACCAGACCTGAACCCCAGAGAATCTATGGGGTATTGTAGAGAGAAAATTGCAAACAATGCAGATGAGCTGAAGGCCACTGTCAAAGAATCCTGGGCTTTCATACCACCTCATCAGTGCCACAAACCGATCACCTCCATGCCACACCGAATTGAGGCAGTAATTAAAGCAAAAGGAGCCCCTACCAAGTATTGAGTACATGTACAGTAAATGGACATACTTTACAGAAGACCAACAATTCAGTTAAAAAAAAAAATCTTTTTATTTTATTGGTCTTATGAAGTATTCTAATTTGTTGAGATCCTGAATTGGTGGTTTTTGTTAAATGTGAGCCAAAATCATTACAATTAAAAGAACCAAAGACTTAAACTACTTCAATCTGTGTGCATTGAATTTATTTAATACACAAGTTTCACAATTTGAGTTAAATTACTGAAATAAACTTTTCCACGACATTCTAATTTATTGAGATGCACCTGTATTCTGATGTGCATATGACAAAATGCTAAACACACTAACATACTTGCTCCACAATATTAATGGTTGCCAGGGTGTTGCAGTGTTCTGAGTGTTCTAGTGCATTTTTGTGAGTTTGCTATGCTGTTTCTAGAGTGTATGCTTACTGTCAAAAAGCCTATACCTTCTTGTTTCATGCTGTTTTTTAGTTTTGTTTCATTTTGGTTTGTTTTACATCTTGTTAGCATTACTGGCACCTTTTACTTTGTTCTTTTAATTATATTTGTTAACATCACTATATTTTCTTTTTTGTTTTTAGTCACTGCTTGTATTGTTTGTATTGATAGTTTGGCAATAGCGTGTTGTGTTGTTAGCATTAGTGGTGCTTTTTACTTTTATTTATCAATATCACTATATATTATTTTTATGTTCACTGTTTGTATTGATGCTTTGGCATTATTTTGTGTTGCTATGCAGCTGTTTGTTTGTTTAACATTTTGTATTGTCAGCATTTGTAGCACCTTCTACTTCTTTTAATTCTTACTTTTTTCTTTAACGTTTAATTACTACAT
The DNA here is from genome assembly GCF_963082965.1 of Carassius carassius. Taxonomy (NCBI): domain Eukaryota; kingdom Metazoa; phylum Chordata; class Actinopteri; order Cypriniformes; family Cyprinidae; genus Carassius; species Carassius carassius. The sequence continues at coordinate 16,933,716 of NC_081780.1, read as the reverse complement.
TTTTCTTTTTCTTTTTTTGGTCACTGCTTGTATTGTTGGTATTGCTGCTATGGCAGTATAGTGTGTGTAACAACCATGCCAATAAAGTATTCTAAAATAGAAAATATAATTGATAAGGATGCACAATTTGAGGCCTAATTCATATCCATAGTACAAAGAGTAAGCAATGAGTTATGGACTGATGCTCTGAAGTGTACTACTTAAGGGGTTTGTTGAAATCTTGCCTTTTTTCCCATCAACCCCCAAACACAGGCATGTGAATTAGAGCCCATACACAACTGTCAGTAGCAATTAACTGCGCTCTGATGAGGCCCCTTTACCTGAACAGAACAAATTACAAGCCGCCCAGACGATGTGAACTGACAATACTGCCACTTTCAACTACACTCACTCACATTCGCAGTGAAATGCAACACAGATGTAGAAAAATGTAGAACTACCGGATGTTTTGGATAAGATCACAGGTTTTTTGGCAGGTTTACTGACGCCACCTGGAGATAAATGGAAAACAGAGAAATCGTCATGGATTGTTTGAATTGCCTTAATATTTTCAAGACCGATTGTGTAATGACAGTCATAACGATTCTAAATATGATCTAAAACAAATGTTTTACTTTCTTTCCATTTTAAATAAACACACTTGTTGCCTTGGAGACTGCAGAAATCGGCTTGGGCGGTTGATTTCTGTGCAGGCTCTGGGGCGTTAAACTGTTGTTGTCTTCCAACAGCTGATTGGATGACTCAGCAGGGGGTGGAGCCTCGGTGGCCTCTGCCTCTTTCTGTGTCTGTGCTAAAGTTCCATCGACCAGCACTTGTGGCTTCTCCACTATCATTTGGGTGAGTGGCGTAAGGAAATTATACGTTAACGAAAGATTTGTAGCTTGTTGCGTGTAATTTTCCCGCTCTGCGCTCGTCTGACTGCGCAGTCTTCCTTTTAGCCCGTCTTTAACGCTCAGGTATCCCCACAGTCGTTCCACGTAATCCCTCGCGTTTGGACCGGCCTCTGCTTCCGCTAGCCGCCGGTCAGTTTCCTTCTCTCGCTCGTGTATTGACACGTCTTTCTCCAGCACGATGCTTCGCTCGCTGTTGCTGGCGGTAACCTGAACGTGCAGCAGATCTGAGCTGCGATTGGTCAGTTTTCCGGCTACAACGAGCTCAGAGCCGTTGAAGTAGTTTGTGAAAAGGTTCTGGGTGATGTATTCCACAGCATCCTCAGAGTATTGCACCCGGATGTCGGATAACAGCGGAGTGCCGATCTCATCGTAGAACCTATAGAGAAATAGTAGGTGAAAGATAGACAGGAAAGAGGGGAGAACAGGAATAAGGTCACAGTGTTACACTGTTGCTTCAGATTGTGGGTTAATAAGTTATGCATTCTTTACCTTAAACTTTACCTATAAACTTTTAGAGTGGGACCCAATTGCTAAGCCTTGTGTAAAGATTTGTCTTCCAATGTCAACTTTTGACCTTTATCCTTGCCTTGTTTTTTTTGGGGTGGGGGTGGGGGGGTTTGGGTGTTGGGTGTTGGGTGTTGGGGTTTGGTCACAAAATGCCACACATGCTGTCATACTTGCCTCATATTATTAATAGTTGCCCGGGTGTTGCTATGCAGTTGTTTTGAGTGTTAAAGTGCATTGCTATATGGTTGTTAGGGCGTTCTGAGAGGTTGCTAGGGAATTGCTAGATGTTTTCTAGGGTGTTTACAAAATAGCCTACCTTTTTATTTTTTTTGGAATTTTATTCAGCGAGCATTAACTTATGGCCCTGTTCTCTGACTCAGATCAACTGATAACACTTTAATACTTTATTTTTACTTTTTAGTACTTTTTGTCAGTTTTGAAGCTTCATGATGTTAAAAATAATCGCTAGAACATTCTCCTAAACTTCTCTTTTTGTGTTGAGTATATTGAGTATTGAAGGTTGAGTATATGATGACCAAATATTTATTTTTTGCCTGAAGTTACACTTTAACTGGTTCATAGACTCACCCTTTGAGCATGAAACTGGCATCTGCATCCTCTGGGATTCTCCTCATGGTTCCACAGTTCTCCAGGGACATCCTCTCCAAGAGCCTGTAGTCCACGTCATCACCCATCCCAATAGTGAAGAGGCAGAACTTCTCCTGCACTGCTGCTTTGGTGTTGCCAATGATGACCGGGCGCTGAACCACACCAACGGTGGGCCGCCCATCGGTCAGGAAGATTATGAGTGACACGCTGTTGTGATGGGACTCTTCTTTGCTGGAGAGGTAGTCACGGAGTAAGGCCGAGCCTGCCTGAATGCCACCATTGATGTCAGTGCCTGAGAACATTTTAAATGAAAGAGGAAATGAGTTCAACAAAAATTTTTAACTCTGTCATTATTTAATTATCCTCATGTCATTCCAAATCAGTATACTAGCAGTTAATAGTAACAATGTTGGTCAAGCATCTATCTATATTGTATTGAATACTATTATAGTACTTATTTTTAAAATTTCAGTTTTCATTTTAAATGTAAAGTTTTAGTAATTTTGCTATGTGCTTTTTGTCATTTTTATTAGTTTTTTGTTTTCTTAAACATATCTATGTTACCTTTATTTGTTATTTCTGGTTTAGTTTTAGTGATCATATTACTTCAAAGGTATTTATTTCAGCTAGTTGCCAGCTTTTCTTATTTTGGAAATTTATTTAATTTCATATTTATTTCAGTTAAAAACAACACATTGAGGGTTTTTTGTTCTTGTTTTTTTTTTTTTGTTGATGAACTGTTTCTTTAAATGATTTAAATGAGAATAAATTAGATGGTTTAAATGTGTAACAGGGTGTGTTTAGGAGTGTGTATGATTTTCAACCTCCAGTGGGTGAGATCATGTAGATGAACTTCTTGGCATCACGTATATTGTTGGGAGTGACTGGCACGAGTTTGCCCGCCTGCCACACACGGATGCGATTGGAAAAAGTGACAAAATTGAAGTGATCATTGGGCCGCAGCTCGCGTAGGATCGTGAACAGAGCTTCTTTGGTCTGCATGAGAGATATTAAAAGAGAACTATTGAACTCTGTCATTCTGCTATGAGATGGGTGTATGCATGTGCATGTGTCCAGCTATGAGATCACAAGAACCAGCTGGAAAAAAACGGATCACAATATCATTCCCTCCTTCAGATAATAACACACTACATCTCTGAAGACAGAAATGCTGTATATTAATTTTAGCACCATTCATCTGAGTGTGGAGAACTGATTTCTTCAGTTTTATTTACCTGTCTGATTTTGGTTCCAACCATGGAAGCGCTGGTATCAATCACAAATACAACATTCTTTGACACGACAGGCAGGTCTTTGGGGGCAAAATAGTGTACAAAATGTCCATCTAGCACCTGAAAGAAAGCAGATACTTTGACAGCCATTTAATCTTTGTAAAGTGTGTGTACACGAGAAAGCAATGAGCTCAGTGTGCTGGAGGAGTCATCATTAGTCTTCAGTGACTTCATCACTTTCTGAATGGACTTCAGAAATGTTGGGAGCCAATAGAAAGCATAACAAAAATGAAATGAAAAGAAAGACAAAAAAGCTAAATAACTTACATTTCAGAGTTAAGAGTGCACGTTAATAATACAATAAAATATTGAGAGTATGGGTGTATGTATACCTGTATATTGCCGATGCCAATTTCTCTCTCTACATCATAGCGCACCACAAATTCTCCAAGCATGCCGTTGGTCGCAATCTTGGCCTGCTGGACAATGTTGGGCGTGAAGCGGATCTTGCAGAAGGTTTCATTTTGCTTGACTACTGTGGAAACGGGTGGTCCTACTTTACCTGGATGTAAACAAATGGTCATGTACCATTTTACTTTTTGACAACTTTAACTAACCTGCTGTAGTTTTATTGATGTTTTATTAATAGGTCTTTAACAGGCAAAAAACAGGCAAAAGTGGAAGAAACGTAACTGGAACTAGTGCCAACTATCTTGCAGTTTTGGCGGCTCAATGTTGTAAAATGTGAAAGTAAAAGAAAGTGAAAAGTGAAGTGACATTCAGCCAAGTATGGTGACCCATACTCAGAATTTGTGCTCTGCATTTAACCCATCTGAAATGCACACACACAGAGCAGTGAACACACACACACACTGTGAGCACACACCCGGAGCAGTGGGCAGCCATTTATGCTGCGGCGCCCGGGGAGCAGTTTGGGGTTCGGTGCCTTGCTCAAGGGCACCTAAGTCATGGTATTGAAGGTGGAGAGAGAACTGTACATGCACTCCCCCCACCCACAATTCCTGCCGGCCCGGGACTCAAACTCACAACCTTTCGATTGGGAGTCCGACTCTCTAACCATTAGGCCATGACTTTCCCAAATAGTCTAATATTTAAAACCAAACCAGTGACAGCACATCTACATACACACTCAAGAATCAAAGTGGATTCAGCTGGTTACCATCTGCTTTCCCATTGCCATTGGAAGATGGAGTTTTGCCATTTCGTAGGGGTAAGACTTCAAGGTACGTAATGCGAGAGTGCTCGACTATAGTAACTCCCACGCTGAGTCTGCTGACCAATTGCATTGGCCGAACACTAGTCACGTGCTCGTAACGTCCCAATCGTCTCTGCAGCAGCTCTTCGTAGGTCAGGAGGAACACAGCGCGGTTGCGTCCAGGAATGGTGACTTCCATTCGAAACACCTCCATCTCACCCTCACTGACAAGGAGAGAAGAAAACATTAATTTGGAAATCTTGCCAAATGATCTGTCACGAGCTTTGCCAAACCATATTTCAATACAGCCGATCTTTGAGAGAAAATATATCTCCAATTTCTCATCATCTTTCATATTTCTTGTTCACTCACTTACAAGCTAATTAAATACACATGTTAGAATTTACACAATAAAAGGCTCCAAACTTCGCAATGAAAGCACGTCTTGAATTCTCAGGCTTGCCACAAGGTGTGCTATAGTGAGTATAAGGACGTATAAAGTCTTCTTCAGTGGTCACTTCATACTTTCAGTACAACTGTAGTCATGGCAGAGCCACAGTTTGAAAAGAATCTTGCAGAGCAGGAATTAATTATAACTAGCTACATGAATAATCACGTTCAATTTAATTGCACAAACATTTGAGGGTAACTCGCTATCTTCACCTCTGTTCTGGTGTGTTCTTGTTCTTCTTGCCATTGTTTTCTCCACCTTCCTTCTTCTTCTTCTCTTTGGCCTTCACCTGGCTGGGAAATACTCGTCCTCCCACAATCCTTTGCCACCATACCAACAGTATGAAATGAGAATTGTCATTAATGCCATAGAAACAACAACATTTTACCACAGATACAGTATTTCTTGTGGTTAATGAGAATCTGAACTCTCTCAGGCCCTTCAATAACCTCTCTCAAGATATAAACACAGTACTTGAGCCTTTTAACAACTTACCCATTAACAGCCCAATTGAAAGTGCAAAACGTAGTAGGCTATATCATAGTCCTTGTTGGTATCCATTCTCAGAAGATTTTTTTCAAAGACCAAACCATTAAATGTACTTTCAGGAGACATTTCTATTACTCAAGTTAAAAAACGATTTCTAAATTCTCGAAAATAAAATATTCGTGGTATGGTTTGTATATATTCACTTACATGGTAAAGTTGGAGATGAATGCAGAGGTGGGGATGTGGAACTGAAAGACCCCCTGAGTAGCAGCCGAGTGTCTGTTGAGCATGCTACACGACACCGCAGTGAAAGCATAGCGGGAAATGATGGTGGTCTGGACGGACAGCTCCTGAATGTGAGGTTTAGTTTCCTGGCAGACGGAAGCAAGTTATGACCATAATTAAAATATACATGAATATTTAGAATACTTGTCATAAGAACATGCGTGATGAAGCCAAGTGGTTTGCGCTAAAGATCTGGGCTGATTGCCAAATAATTGTTTGGTCAAGTCCTCACAAAAAATCTTCCAAATTCCGCTAAAATAACTTGTCGATAAACTGTGGTCCAGAAATTGATGGGGCTTGTTGTCCCACCATATGGGGTACGTTTTCACAATCTAACCTCAGGCTTTTCAAAACTGAACTGACTTTGAGCTGAATAATGACACTATATTGTCTTCTTCAGCAGAGCTGCTTATAGCTGAATTGAACTTCTTTCATAATTCATGAACTTTACACAATTATTGAAATGAACTGAACAAACACTGAACTGACTTGAGCTGAATAATGACACAATTAGAGCTTACAGCAGATTTTGGATTTGTCTCATATTTGATGCAATTTACCTCATGAATTCATTAATCCCCCCTCCCTCCCCCCATTTACTGCTAAACTGAATATAATCATGAAACAAGTGAAATCATGAAATCAATATCTAAGTTTAAGACACACAAGCACGTGCTATAACACTCTCCATCAACGGCTAAAGAACAAACAGCAAGACTGAAGTGTTGAGAACTGCGTATGAAATTTTAAATGCAGTGGTGTTAAAGTCTTAAAGTGGCTATTATCTTGACTGTTGAAGTCACTAAATCCTAAAACCCCGACAGATGGAGCGCGGGTCTCGCGCGTCTTTACCTTAGTCAGAAGCGTTTTCACCTGCCGCGCGACTCTGAGAGGAGCCTTAAGACAAACACAAGACTGGTCAGATCCTAGATGTGACTATAATCAAGATGACATTTTCATATTTGAAATTCAAGCAAAATCCTACCGCATTTGGATCCACGTCAGAAATCGTGTATTCTTCAAATGCAACATATTCTGATAATTCAGTATCATCGGTTTGGCACCGAAAAACCGGACACAAAAACAAGACGAGGACTATGAGTAGCATCTTAGGATGTGATGGGCTATATCCCGCACTGGCTGCTCTCTGGAGTGAGAGGCTCGAGTGTACTTCAGGGGTCCCGGAGTGTGAACGGTTGTTGCATGCGTCCCACCCATCCGAAGACACGAGTGAAGTGTTTGGGAGGGAGCTCCGGTGATACTGGTGTCTAGACGCTTCACACTCGCGAGACTGGCCCCTGTTTTATCTTCTGAGGCAATTTGCGCAAATTAATAATCTGGGTAGTTTAGTTAAGACGAGCTGGCATTTTCATTGCACATAAACATTTATCTCCGTCCCATTTCGTCTTTATTAGATAACTTTCATAATCAATTAATAGGCCATGTTTCACTCTGATTTGATTGTGAACTCGGTAGTCGCGAAGATTTAGGCTACTTTTACCAACACATTTTCTCTTTTTAAGATAGAGTCGGATTAGTTTAGTAACTCAGAATATTAGGGTAGGTTGTAAGCTTGCATATTTGAATGAATGTCCTATGTTATAGCCTATATATCATACTTCCATCAACTGTCCTATAAGCTTCATTGGCAGTGTTCAAATTCAAGTATTGGTGCTGCTGTTGGCAGAACTTGCAGTAGCCTAGTTGTGGATTGTAGCCCCCCCTCTCGGAGCTCCAGCGCAACAACTTCGTTTGTGAGGCATTCAGTAAGCAAACGTTCTTTATAGCGGGAAAACGTTCTTCGGATTATTAAAAAGTTCCTCACGCTCAGATTTTCACGCCAACTTAATTTTCTAACGTGAAGTTTCGCTGTCTTTGTTGCCATCTACAGGACTGACGGATGATTGCGAATAAGGGACAGGATCCTGTCTGACTGGACATCTGCACATCTGAGGTGAGTTAATCGACTTTAAAGATCTCCAGTGCCACAATAACAGTGATTCTGTCTTATTTAGAAATTCGTCAGGTTTTTTTTTTTGTTTTTTTTTGTTTTTTTTTGTTTTAGAGACCGTTTACAAGATCAAATAGATATAAACCTAAAATCAAATGTGTTACACAATTAAATTTATTACATCAAATATATATGACAATGACAAATGAGCAAAGTGTAGACACATTCACTCATGGTCATCCAGATAATGATATAATCCTAAACAGAAACAAATACAATCTATTTTTTATTTCTGTCTTTTTTTTTCTTTTTTCTTTCTGAAAATGGAAAAACATAATGAATAATGATCTAGCAGTAAATTACCAGTCCAGAACGGTTTTCGGTTTTTGGTTTTTTTTTTTTTTTTTTATATATACAGTGTGTAGGAACCAGAATAAAAGAGAATAAATAACCTTGTGTTCAGAACAACCACAGACATGCCCTTATTTTCTGGTGATTGGGCAATATTCTGGGTAATATTAACAAATTAACCATTTAATTGACCTATATATGGCTTTGATAAATATTTTATATAACACATTTTTGGGGTCACTCTCACTAAAATAAAATAAAAAATAAAAAAAATCTATCATCATCAAAAAAGAAAACTTTTTTAAGCCTACGTTTTTAAGACTTTATGTATTTATTAATTAATTAGATTTGAACGTGCACAGATTCTCATTGTATCGTCCTTGCTATTATAAAATACTACATTTAATCCTCTTTTCAATTATTCAGTTACTCAATTATTATTTTTTTCTTTTATTAACACAAATGCAACTTTTTCATTTGTAAAAAAAAAAACAACAACAAACAAACAAACAAAAAAAGATTATGTGGGAGAGAAAATGTGCTTGATGTTAATGGAAATAATGTGAATAACAATGTTGCTCTGAAAACATTTGAAACAAAGAGTGTGATATGTGTCATTCCTTTCCGGGATTGTGTTTGTTCATCTGCTGCTCAGGTTTCAAAGGTTCCTGTCTCTGGTTTTTTGGGGGGGGGGGGGGGGTTTTTGGTTAAGCGGAGCACAACAAATATTGACGAGGCTCAGAGGCTGATCATTCAGCCTCAGTCGGTGTGTGTGTACTGTGCTGGCCGTTTTGTGGTTTCTCGAGTAGATTTTTTTCTGGTTCCATGAAGACCCCAGCTCTTCTGTGCGTCCTGCTCTTTTCTCAGAGCTGGGCTTTCGAGTTTATCATCGATGGGGAGTGGGAAAGTGAAACAGTAAGAGTGAAATAGAAAAGCGAGACTAAAAGAGGCAAATTTATGTGCATGCGTGTTGATGTCAGTATACTGAATGTGTATCTAAATTGAAAGCTATATTGTGTTTGTGTTTGTGTGTGTGTGTCTTATTTTGTTAGTCAGGTCCTTTGGATCAGTACCACCAATCTGGGAGATACAGGGTAAGCTTTAAAATAAAATTATATGTGGCATTTTAAACAGAAATAGCCTGAAATTACTTCAGAATTTCTGTGTTATAAAAATAGTTAATGTAGTTTATTTTTTCCCAAGATGTTGATCAGTTTTGAAATGTTTTAATGCGATGATAGTGTCACTGAGGCCTTCATTGATTATCATTGATCAAAGAGTCAGGTGTAAGTCCACCAGTCCATACGGTTGTGTCAGACTTACTTTAAGTGAATATTTCAAATTAATATATTGAGTTTGATTTTGTTTTAAAGGGATGTGCAGAATTTTTGCCAATACATTATAATTTACATAATTTAAAAATGATATTATAATACTGATATAAATATTTACATTTGCACGTGGTTACAAAAAACAAAACGAAACAAAAAATATACTCATACTCATACTGTATGCAATTTAATTTGACTTCCTGAGGTAGACAATTCATATTTCTTTGTTGATCGTTTGTTGGGGGAAAAAATCGAAACCTTTTTTTTGTAGTCTATTTTAGAAGGTACCTGGAAATGTATAATTCAGACCTTTTCTCTTTCTTTCTTTCTTTTGTAAAACAAAACAGAGTAAACACATCATGATTTTAAACTTTTGAATTGAACTAATAATTTTTTTCTTCTATTTTCGTGTGTAGAGGAACGTTTTGACCAATGGAGAAGAAGAGGATTTTGAGGTAATTGTGGTCTTGTTGTTCCACTTTAATCTTATCTACTAATCGACTGGCTTGTTTAAAGGTTATTGACATCCCCTCTGCTGCTGTTCTTTTTCTGCTAGAGACATTTTCCCCAAATGCCGAAAGATTCAGTTTTGCATGTAAGATGTTTGCTACTTTAACTCAAGCCAAAAAATGCCAGAAAATATTGCATTTCAAAAAAAGGCAAGAAAAGGACATTTCCCCAGGACACACTTCATGTCTTTAGGTGCTATAAGGTATACAGATGGTTTCTGTGGTCTTAATGGTAATAGTTTGATTGATGTATTGGGTTTTGGCTATTTGTGTACGCAGGCAATCCAAGGCAATGATATCACAATCAAGAGCTATAATGTGGAGAGCAGAATCACATCGCGGTTCGCTCACACCATAGTCAAGAGCTCTGTGGTCAACTCAGGCCCAAACGCCCAGAGCATCGGCTTCAACGTGCAGATCCCCAAACGGGCCTTTATCAACAACTTCACCATGTGAGAGCATTAACACAGACACAAATACACACAAAAACACATCAGTTTCCTGTGTGACCGATGGCTGCTTATCAGGAATGTCAACGGGATCCAATTCATCGGCTCAGTGAAGGAGAAGACAGTGGCAAGAAACCTTTACTCTCTGGCAAGAGCTCGTGGGAAAGCAGCCGGCATTGTCAGGTATGGCTTTTATATCCATCCATTAATTCACACTTTATTTTTTACACTATATACTACATATTATTATATGCAAATATATATTCAGTATTTATTGTATATTTGGTTTTATATTTCTATATTGTGATTTGCAGATTTAATTAATTATTTCAATATACACTGTACAAAATTATAAACGCAACACTTTTGTTTTTGCCCCCATTTTTCATGAACTGAACTCAAAGATCTAAGACTTTTTCTCTGTACACAAAAGGCCTATTTCTCTCAGATATTGGTCCCAAATCTGTCTAAATCTGTGTTAGTGAGCAATTCTCCTTGGCCGTGATAATCTATCCCCCTTACAGGTGTGGCATATCAAGATGATGATTAGACAGCATGATTATTGCACAGGTGTGCCTTAGGCTGGCCACAATAAAAGGCCACTCTAAAATTGTGTTTTATCACACAGCACAATATACACATATTATTATTATTTTTTAAAGTGTCTTCTGCTTATCAAGGCTGCATTTAATTGATTTAAAATATTATAAAACCAGTAATATTGTGAAATATTATTATAAGTTATATAATTGAATAATAAAGAATAATATACTTTATTTCTGTGCTGGCAAAGCTGAATTTCCATCAGCCAATACTCCTGTCTTCAGTGTCACATGATCCTTTAGAAATCATTGTAATATGCTGATTTATTATCATTGTTGGAAACAGTTCTGCTGCTTAACGTTTTTAATATAAATAAGAGCATAAAGACTAAAATTGTTACTAAAGATTTGTGACCATGGACCACAAAACCAGTCATAAGTGTTCATCTTTTTTGAGATTTATACATCATCTAAAAGCTGTTTAAATAAGTTAGGATAGGACATTTATGACTGGTTTTGTGGTCCAGGGTCACATTTGTATTTTGTTTAAACGCTGTTCTTGTTTAACTTTTTAACTCAGGACTAACTCTCAATCAATGGAGATGTTTAAGACGGAGGTGCATGTTCCTCCAGGCAGCAAAGTGGAGTTTGAGCTGCACTATCAGGAAATGATGCAGAGGAAGCTGGGCGTCTACCAGCACACGCTACACTTACAACCTGGACGTCTGGTTCCTCAGCTGCAGGTCAGTTCCACACACCGCACAGAAATATACACAAGTTGTGTTTCATGTGTTTTGTTGATGGATGTATCTCTCCAGGTGGATGTGTATATATTTGAGCCCAAAGGTATCAAGTTTGTCACGGCCTCTAACACACTGGGGCAGCGACTTGCAGATTTGACCAAAATCACCCACACAAAAGAAAAAGCCCACATTGTGTTCAAACCAACCCTACAGCAGCAGAGCAAGTGTGAAAACTGCACAGAAAGTGCAGTGGATGGTGTGTTTACTGTGAAATATGATGTGGAAAGAGAGAGCAATGCTGGAGAACTTCAGGTACGGATGCACATTAACTGTTAATAGTTGACATACAAAATCCCTATCAGGTGTAAGTCCATTTTACCCAGCGCTGGGTGATATCTGGGTTAAAAACAACCCAGTGCTGGGTAAAATATGGACAAACCCAGCAATTGTGTTATTTTGACCAAGCTTTAGAAGGTTGAGTTAAACATTTAACCCAACTGTTGGTTGAAAACAACCCAATTGCTGGGTTTGTCCATATTTTACCCAGCATTGGGTTGTTTTTAACCCAGCATCTAAAAAATGCTAAGTTAAAAACAACCCAGTGCTGGGTAAAATATGGACAAACCCGATTGGTGATTGGGTTGTTTTGACCCAGCACTGGGTTGTATTTAACCCAGCATTTTTATTTAGCACCAGTGTCATTTTAATATCAGATATACTAGATAAATTAAATATTAAGACTGGTCACAGCACTTGCATATTTTTGCTCTTTTGTTGATTCTGATTGCTTCTAATGTCCTTGTTTGTAAGTCACTTAAAATAAATTAAATAAAAGCATCTGCTAAATGACTAATGTAAATGTCAAATTCAGGGTTATTGTAGTTAAATTAAAACTAAAACGTAAAAAAAATTATCTTTACTTGAAATAAAAGAAACTAGACTAAAGGCAACAATTCTTGAAATATTTTATTAGTTTTTATCCTGAAAAAAACTTTTTTTATCCAATTCAAATTAATACAATTTTATTATATAATATATATTTGCACTTGCCTTTTTTTAAAAATTTGGTTGCGAAAATTGCAAACCTTATACAAAATAATTGTACAACCAGTTCATACTGCATAAAATTTAATTAGACCTCCTGAAGATGACAATTTACTTTCATACAGTAACCATTTTTACTGTATTGTAGAACGTAATATGGTAATACATGCAACAGTACGTACAGTATGCTTTCATGCTTTTTACTTCATTCCCTGCCATTATTAAAAATGCACTGTATTTTCTATCTCTCAGGTGTCTGACGGTCATTTCGTTCAGTTTTTTGCTCCATCTGATCTATCTCCTCTCTCCAAGAACATTGTTTTTGTCATCGATGTGAGTGGCAGCATGTGGGGGCTTAAAATGAAACAGGTATGGTCCATGGATGAGTGTAACCTGCAGATACCAGGAGATTTATCATGTCATCTCCTATCAGCATGTGCTTTTTGTTGAATCCAATGTGTGATGATCCATTACTGAAAAAGTCTTAGCATAGATGCGCCTTCTTGTGGAACCAATGGAGAACTGCGTTTTTAATGTTATTGTTGCCACCATGTGGTCATAAAGTAAATTGTAGGTGATCATGAGATCAATTTACTTAAATATCTGAATTTGACATTTCCCTTTCTTTCAGTTAGCAAGCTAACAGCTTAGCTTATTCCAGCTAGTTACATACAAAAAGCTCATTTGGTTACCTTGATAAACGCTACGCAGATATTTTGACTAGTGAATGCATTTTTAATGTTATTTTAAATCTTGAGAAACGCACAAGAGCTACCTAGCAGCCTGTTTTGTTTTGTAGACAGTGGAGGCGATGAAGTCTATTCTGGACGATCTGTCGATGGATGACTATTTCAGCATCGTAGATTTCAATCACAACGTCCGTTGCTGGAGTGAAGATCTGGTCCAAGCTTCCTCCATCCAGGTGGATGAAGCTAAAAAGTACGTCCAAAGCATCAGGCCCAATGGAGGTGAGAGACACTTTCTGTAAAAAAAACTATATATATATATATATATATATATATATATATATATATATATAGAGAGAGAGAGAGAGAGAGAGAGAGAGAGAGAGAGAGAGAGGTGCATAAAAAAAAGAATATTGTGAAAAATCTTGTTAAAAATAAAAAGTTAAACTTTCATATATTCTGTAAAATAAAACATTTGATATTTTATTTTAATACACTTTAAAATGTAATTTATTCCTGTGAAGCAAAGCTGAATTTTCAGTGTCTTTCAGCAATGAATGTCACATGATCCTTCAGAAATCATTCTGATGTGCTATCATGATTCTATCATGAATAAAAAGTTCAAAAGAACAGCATTTATTAAAAAAGGAATATTTTCTTAAAATTAAAGGTGCTTAAAAGGACCTTCACAGCGATGCAATAGAAGAACCATTTTTGGTTCCACAAAGAACATTTTTGTTTTGTTTTTTTGCCGCAAAGAACCTTTTGTAAAAAATAAGGTACTTCATATGTTAAAGGTTCTTTATGGAACTATTTAGACAAAAAAAGGTTCTTCTATAGCATCATGAAGCAGCTTTATTTTTAAGAGTGTAGTCTTTACTCTGATCACGTTTAGTATTAATTTCTTTCAAAAAACTAGTATTAGTTCTTTCAAACTTCTGAATGGTTTTGTATATCGTTAGATTTCTATTGTAAATAGCCTAAATGCTGTTCTATGTTCTAAAATGCTTTTTTAACATTCATTTTATTCCTGGAAAAAGAATCACAGGTTCCAAAAAATATTAAGCAGTAACACGACTGTTTCCAACACTGATAATAAATCAGAATATAAGAATGATTTCCGAAGGATCATGAGACACTGAAGAGGAATGATGCTGATAATCCAGCTTTGCCATCACAGGAATTAATTCTATTTGAAAGCATATTAAAATAGAAAACCATTATTTCCAATTGCAATAATAATTAACCATATTCATGTTTTTTTTTTAATTTTAACCAAACAAAAGCATCTTAAAACCTCTTTAAAAACAAACAAACCTGAAAAAACTTATCTTACTGATCCCAAACTGTTAAACAGCAGTTTGTCATTGACCCTGTGTGTAACGCCAGGCACCAACATCAACGAGGCTTTACTGAGAGCAGTGCAGATGCTGGTTAGAGCAACCAATCAGGGACTGATCGACCCTCGTTCTGTGTCTATGATCATTCTGGTGTCTGATGGAGACCCCACAGTGGGTAAGATTTATTCATGTTTACATTATGCAGCAGAATTTCTGTATGTCCTGAGGTTTCTTCTGGTCCTCAGTGATCTACTGTTTCTCTTTTCATGTCTTGTACAGGAGAAATAAAGCTGAGCACTATTCAGAAGAACATGAAGCGTGTGATGAGGGAGCAGTTTTCTCTGTTCTCTCTCGGTATTGGCTTTGACGTAGACTTTGATTTCCTGGAGAGAATGGCCATGGACAACAGAGGCATAGCTCAGAGGATTTATGCCAATCATGATGCAGCAGAACAGTTAAAGGTTTAATAAAGTGTCACAATACATCCTGTCTCTTCCAAACAAAGACCAGTGACAGGACCTTTTTGATAATCACCCGTTTTATTTTATTTTCATTTTTATAACCCCTAAACGTGAAAAGTTATTGGCTGAAAATTCTGCTCATCCTTTAAAAAAATGTCAAATATATTACAGTTGTCTATTATTGAGAAAACTTAAACTTAAATTATTGATATATAATATAATATATAATTTTATATAAAAAAGATACATTTATACAATTTTAGAAAAATATTAATCAGGATATTTTAAAGAATATATATTCAAATTCATTACATATTTCAAAATATATAGCAATTCATGTTTAATTACAATTTTACTGTGTAAGAAAATATATATATATATATATATAATTAACTTTTTAACTTCACTTGTTAACTTTTACAGCTGTAAAAATACAATTAGTAAAAATCTGTTACATTTATCACAAAAAAAATTGTTAATTGAACAAAAATTTCTTCATCCTAAAAAAAATATGTGAATTTCTATATGAACTGAAACATTTCTCATCAAATTCTTCCAAGTCCAAATGATCTGAGCTGTGCTATCCAGACAAATTTCTATATCCCTATTCACACTCAGTATGTCAGCAATTGTCTCGTTTGAGTCTATTATTATTTTTCCACACTCTAATGAGAAACATCTGAGATGAATTGGATGTGAGTGTGAATGAAACAAAGCTCTTATGAGCTTTTAAAGACTCAGTTTCTTCTCTCTCCAGACGTTCTACAGTCAGGTCTCCTCTCCTCTCCTGAGATCCATCACCATTCATTTTCCTGAGAACGCCGTGAATAGCGTGACTCAGAATCGTTTTGATAAGTTCTTCAGTGGTTCTGAGCTGATAGTGGCTGGAAAACTCAAGCCATCAAACCTCACAACACTGCAAAGCTTCACCACCGCTGCTGCTGTGAGCCCCTGAACACCTTTGTCTCTCTTCATTTGAGAATTCAGTTTCCATGCCTTGTTTAACAATAGTTGGTTTGCTTTTCTAGGCCAACATGGACCTGAACATTCAGACAGAGGCAGATATTCAGGAGTTAGACTCTGTGCTCGGCACACATCAACATTCCTTCACTGGCTTTGCTCGGCAGATGTGGGCCTACATTACTGTCAATCAGCTACTGGCCGAACGGTGAGAGAAAAAGAGAAAAAAAACAACCCTGCCTTCACTTCAGGAGCAGTTCTGATAGATTTGAGGCCATATGTGCAAAATTGCTAATAATTAAACAAATAAACTTTAATTTAAATGATTTAAAATGTCCTTCTGATGAAAACGACCAGAAAATTGCTCGTTTCAGCTCGTTTATGAATCAGAATGTCATTGTTGTCTGTTCAAAATAACAAACAATATGTTTTTATGTAATGTAGTGCAGTAATATTGTGAAGTAAAATGAAGAGAGAGATACCCCATTTTTGAACAAACTTAAATTGTTACTGTATAATTTATGGATGTGTTGGAGGTTGGACTCTTTTTAAAGAAGACAATCAGCAGATTATTGCAGAAGTGAATTAATTTAAAATATAAAAGTATCAAGAAGAGTTTTAGAAGTTGAAATCTACTATGAAGAAAATGCACGGTAATGTTTTAGAATTTTACATAAAATCAGTGTTTTGCTAAATATAAAAAAATGCTATAAAATTAAAGCCTTGTGTCTAAATAAGTTATGTTCCAAATTTGAAGTTGATGTATAAAAAATTGAAGTTCCTGTGAGACGTTTTTAGGGCGTTATAAGCATTGCCATGAAAACTCTATAACAAATGTCTAAAATTCTCCTTTCACAAAATATGAAATCCTGAGACTCAGACCTTTGCAAAGATATGTATTTTGTCACGATTATAAAATGTTTTGATTGTAAAATACCGTAATACATTTTGTAATATGACACTTGACACCGCCCACTAAGGGGGAGGAGACTGACAAAAGATTTGAAAGTACCATTTCAACGGTAACATAATATCTGACTTAAAAATGGTTTCCATAGGATGAATTTTGAGGTTTTACCCTTCAAATGATATATCATTTATGATGATTACTAAAATATGTAATAGGGAAAAAAGACCACGATAAAAAAATCCTCAAGCACTCCACAGATGGGACAGTGACACAGTAACAAAGTAATTTCATTATAATACTTCAGTTATAATACTTCATTACTGGCCATCACTGCTCGTTAATGTTAATTATGATTTGCTACCTGATTTGTTAAAAGACAGATGTTGGTAAATATGCCCTGGTACTGTGGCCAAATGAAATTTAATTCCAAATAGAAGATATTATCTCAAAAAGTGGAGTGTACAAACTGTGATATCTCTAAAAGTAGGCAGGGCAGATTTTGTAATGTATTCTAAAACTAAGTTTCAACTTAATAGTAAACATCAAAACGTCAAATTTGCCATGATATATTTATTTTCACTTCTCAGTCCATTTAATATGAATGATTCTGTATTTTTTCTTCTATATGTACTATGGTTGCCAAGTCTCACTTTTAATTATTTGCTGGTTTTAAAAGTAATACAAAGTAAGCAAAACATACATCAAAATTGTTAATTTAATTAGGGTGACCATATGAGCCATTTTCCCAGGACGCGTCCTTGCCAGGATTTTAATATTGCCTAAAATATCCAGATTTTGACTGTTTGTGCGGTGCAGATCGATCATTGTATGACATTCATAAGAGCTATAGAGAGCAGACGGCTCCTTATGCATTCAAATCAATCTCTTTGGTGTCACACAATGATCGGTGCACAGCGGCGCTTCAAGTTAAATGAACGAACAAACATCTAACATGTACGTGTATTTGCATTGCTTTGATCGTTCTCTGTAGATATCACCTTCTCACACACCACGATTGGTTGATTATGTACCATACCTGCATGTTATTGGTCAAACTACTTTGGATGTTTTAGGCAATATAGAAATCCTGGCAGGGACGCGTTCTGGGAAAATGGCTCATATGGTCACCCTACTTTAATCGAACCTCTGTGGATTTCCTCTCATGTAGCTCTCTAGCTACGACCTCATCTAAGAAGCGTAGCATCACCCAGAGGATCGTGGCCCTGGCTTTAGAGCATCAGTTTGTGACGCCTTTCACTGCCATGCTGGTGGAGGGTCACGACCAGGGGAGGGCAGAACGACTGATCGCAGACTCGCCCAGAGACTCCAAACATGGCTGCTGCTCAGGTACCAAATCCAAGCCCTTATCAATATTGCCAAGGGATTTATTATAGGGATAGTTTACCCAAAATTAAAATGTACTCACCCCTCACTTGTTCTAAACATGGGTTTTATAGAATGCTGGTAACCAAACAGTTGATGGCTGCTATTGACTTCCATAGTATTATTATTATTCTTTTCATTCTACTTTGGAAGTAAATGGCTGTTCGGATCAAAAAATTATGACAGAATTTTCATTTTTAGCTAAATTTCCTTTTAAACAAAGTATGGAAAATTATTGTTGTTCTAGTTATCTATTTATTATTAGAAGGGTTATATATATATATATATATATATATATATATATAAAAGCTCTCTCTCTCTCTCTCTCTTAGCCACTACTCCCTTATCTGGACCACCACAAGTGCAACAGGTGGTCTTTTCAAATCCTCCATGGCTTCTGCCTACAGTTGCTCCAAAACCCAATGAAGCAACCGGAAATCAGGACAGTTTCATTCCTCGACACATCACTGGTGGTAATGCAGCACAGTCAAACATTAACTAGGGTGTTTTTTAGGTGTTTTTTTTTCAGTAGTGCTGTCAAATGATTAATCGCGATTAATCGCATCCAAAATAAAAGTTTTTGTTTACATAAATTATGTCGGTGTACTTTGTATATTTATTATGCATAAATACATATATTTCTTAAATATGTATATGGATGTGTTTGTATTTATATATACATAATAAATATACACAGTACACACACATATATTATCTAAACAAAAACTTTTATTTTGGACGTGATTAATCACAGTAAATCATTTGACAACACTACTTTTCAAGTGGGCTGGGCTCCACAACTTAGTTTAAGAACTGATGCTAACCATAGTGAGATTTGAGTTCACTTTCAAATTCAGAATCAGTATGAATGCACCAAGAATTGGTTTCTTGCTAATTAAGCTAAGCGTTGGGGGTAACGCATTACAAGTTTTGCGAGTTATGTAATCAGATTACTTTTTCAAGTAACTAGTAAAGTAACATTACCTTTTAATTTACAAGTTACTTTTTCAAATAATTAATGGAAGTTACTTTGTTTTCCAGTTTATTCACTGAGAGCTTTCTTGTGAGAAATCGGGAGTAAGGGGAGAGTGCGCTGTGTAAATACGATGATTGTGGCAGTTATAGACTACATGTGAACGTGCATTTACTCATCTCACTTACCCAAAAACAGGTTCAGTATTCCACAAAAATGAATAAAACAGCAAGCTCAAAATATGAAACACCTGCAATAATTAATTATGTCAAATAACACAGATTTTCTTTACGTATTTAATCCCATTTATGTCTTTGCTGCCAACCTTTAATGATCCAATTCAACATTAATAAGCAAAACTAATTTTTGGTGTGAAAGAGCTTTTACATTTGCCAAAAAAATAATTTTTCCTCACATGCTAAGCCAGAAATGTCCACTTCAGTATTCGTTTTTCAGATATGATTTACCTAGTGCGTTTTTGGTTCACTTAAAAGTTTAAGGAATACTGCTCTACCACTGCTACATATTTCTATTGTGAATCTCTCTCATCCTTTTGATTTCATTGCAGTGGACAGTGATCCCCACTTCATCATTCACTTACCCAAAAGCAACATGGACATCTGCTTCAACATTGACTCCAAACCAGGACACATCCTCAACCTGATTTCAGATCCTGGAACAGGTAACTTTTTCGTCTTCCATCACTACAAAAAACTAAAGTCCTTTATTTATTTCATATTCCATATGTGTTTTTTTTCCTGTCCAGGAGTTACAGTCAACGGTCAGTTGGTTGGGTCTAAAAAGATGAAGAACAACAAAATCCAAACATATTTCAGCACCATCTCCATATACTCTAAAACAGACAGTGTGCAGGTTATAGTAGGAACTGACAGAATCGACCTGATGGAAGTAAAGAACAATCACTCCTTCTCTTGGGGAGCCACAGTTGAGCTCGCACTTAACAGGTATCTATAAAACAAACTTACTACAACAAACACCATAAATATAGGAATCTTCTTCTTCTTGCTTTATGGCGGATCGCAGACTTATCAGTGCATTACCCCCATCTATCTCTCAAGTAGACCATTGACACTCCTAATTGAGATTGTAGATAAATGTCAATGGTCCACTTGAGAGATAGGTGGCGGTGTCCATTTCTGCAGACATAGAAATAGCGCTTATTTTGCACTTTTATCTTTAATGTTATATCTTTCCTATTTCCTATTTTAACGATGTCCTCACAACCTTTCCGGGTCTTGAACGTGTCGGTTACACTGCCGTCTGTGCAGGATCAGAAAGCCTCTCGGATTTCATCAAAAATGTCTTAATTTGTGTTCTGAATGTGAACGAAGGTTTGGAACGACATGAAGGTTGTAATTAATGACAGAACTATCCCTCTAAATGCAAAACTCTTGCTTATCAGGATGAGGGTCGCCATAGTGAAAGAGCAACATGTAACTGTGACGATTGATGGGAAGATTTCAGTGATGGTGCTTTTGCATCGGGTGTGGAAGAAGCATCCTGTGCAGGTGGACTTCCTGGGCATTTACATGTCTAGCGACAACGAATACTCCACACAGGTTCATGGTCTCATTGGTAAGTTACTTACATTGATATTTAAATGTATGAAACAGTGTAAACACATAATTCTTCACCCCAACAAGGGTCTTGTTCTCAAAAATGGATTTTGCCTCTCATAACAGGTCAGTTTGCACAGGAGCCAAAAGTGAAGGTGTACGGCGTGCATGAGGGAGCAGATCCAAAGAAGAAAGAGGCCACAATGGAAGTGAAAGGCAACAAACTATCGGTCACCAGGTATGTCACATACAAATCTCTTTTTACATTGTTTTTATGTCAGACTACTTATATTTTCCCCTTTAAAATTTGGCAATATCTGTATATCAATCAGGGGCTGGCAGAAAGATTACAGACGTGACAAGAAACGAGGTTCAGATGTCTACTGCTGGTTCATCCATAACAGTGGGAAGGGCTTCATTGATAGCAGTTACACCAGCTATATCCTGCCTCAGCTGGACAGCTTCCTGACCGCCATCTGAGAGCATGAGTCTGGCTGCTAGCTTAGGACACTTGCTAAGAGATTGGTAGAAATCTGTTGCTTTTTTATACAAGCAATGAGAAGCAACGAAAACCGAAACATGCCATTTGAAAAAAGGTTTTTAATACTACAAGAAAATATATACAAAACATAGGAAAACAGTGATGCACATCAACCAACGGAAATTACTCAATTAAAGCCAATCAGAAACTAATTCCTGTATTATAAAATCCGACTTGAGTTTTTGCAGCGAGACATTTAATTGAAAATTTGATTCATGAAATATTTTAAAATCATATGCAACTGTTTTCAGTGACAACAGAGATAACAATGGACAAAAAAAAAAACACAATAAAAACCATTGGTCATTTTGTTCCAATATGTAAATCGGGTCATTTAAGAGTCTTTATTATGGCCAACATCAGGCCAATTTGGAGAAGTCTTCATATGCAATCCCCTCCACTGTCTTTCCTTTCATCCGACCCTAAACCAAGGCAAAAAAACATGCTTGAGATAAATGGCTCTCGATCCTGGAGAACAGTTGTGCTGCAGTGGATAACACTAAACATTTTGATTCTTTGAATAGAAACTTCCAATCAAATTTTGGTTTATAAATGTATTTACTCACTTCTGATCAATTGAAGGTATCTTTGCTGCATAAAATGATTCGTTTCTAACTACATCAGCATATAGATGACTTGTAGAATTGACTAAAAGCTACAAAATCACACTCTAGCTTCATTAGGTGCAATGAATTAGAGCCAGTATTTTAATAGTGTGCAGCGACAGTTTTCCGAGTGAACTTACCGAGTCTAACGTGAGTGTAGCAGAGAATTTGTGTTCATTTATGCCTTCCAGGATAGCCTCTGTGTCTTTATATTGACCATTCACAATCAAAACTCGCTTACCTGAGACAGAACGAGAGATTAGATTGAGAATTAACTTTTTCTTCTTAATTTCGACTTCCACTTAAAGTAACATGTAATACCAGGAGCCGGAATGACTGTCTCCAAATGACTCTGGTCCAGTTTGAGTTTGTCTCCAGAGTCGACCATCTTCACCACAGCGGTGTATTTATTCTGCACTTCCTGTAAAATCGCACACAACATCACTGTAGGAAACATTGAATCCCTGTGTGTGTGCTGTAATGACAGAGCTGCAATTACCCGAATGACTGCTTTCTTCTTGTGATACTTCTCTCCCAGTCTCTTAGTGATCACTTTCACGACAATGTTTGCTTGTATCCAGTTATCCGATCTTACAGATTTCTTCTTCTGTTCCTCCATCTGGAAGACACATGAAGGGAAAGATCCGGTTGAATCCTAGCTGCGTGTATTTCATGAATACCGACGTTACAACAAAAGTAGCTAAAAAGAAAAACATTAATTAAGATCGTGCCTCTATTATCTCATCCAGAGCCGATTTCTTTTTCTTGTCCTTCGAGTCTCCGCTGTGGGAAGACTCTTTCCTTTTTGCAGAGGCTGCAGCTTTAAGGGCACTAGGACCCAAAGTGGTGCTATAGAAATAAAACCAGATCGTTATTATCGCCCAAACTACAGCCATGTTGCTTTACGAGACTTTTAGACTAGTTATACCTTGTTTTAGAAGGTCCTGCTAAAGCAATGTCCAAATTAAAAGCCACTTTCTCGTCTTCATTCATTCGCTTCAGTTCTGTGAACACCGGTTCTTCCTGTAGATACATGGACAATTAAAATTTGAGTGAGATAAAATGCAAAAAAAATTACAATTGTAGGACGCAAACACACCTCTGGCTCCTTGCCCTCTCGACCGCGGCGAACTTGGTCTTCGATGAATTTGGCGCTGCGTTCTTCATCATCCAGGTCCTGTTTCTTCTTCCTCTCTAGCTCTTCCTGTCTGCGGATGGTCTCCGGATCACGATCAATGTACTGGACGTACCAGCCTTTCGGTGTCTCATCCACTTTGCAATAACCTGTATATACAATATAGATGAAACACCTACACTACGGTCATCAAGAATGCATTTATCTTTGTGTTTGAAAATCCAAAAAAAAAAATAAAAATAATTCCTACTGACCTCAGATTTTTAATGGTATTGTATGTTGTGCATATCTAGGGTTTTAGTTCAATAAAATGTATAGGATGCTTGCCTTCTCTCCCAAGCCATTTGGTGAAGTCGGTTAGCGTCTCCCACTGAGTAGAGTTCATGTGAACGTGTTCCCGATGACTGATGTACTCATTATACACGATGTTATTGTGAACTCGCTTAGTCCCTGCAAAAACGAACACGGACTATGTCTTAGCCTACAATAATAAAGCTATTTCACTAAATAAATTCTTATAATACTGATTAATGACTTAAAAACAGCTGTGGCTTACCAAAACGCCTTCGAAGGAGCTCTAAGAAGTCACTTTTGAACTCCCTATAAAATCAGAATTTAAAATCACATTTGATCTCAAAGACGGCTGGATCTATGGACGGATGTGGATCAGCAGTGTGTGCGTTGACTTACTCAGAGAAGTAGTTCAGGAACTGGTTGGGGTTCTCTGAAGCTAATAGCAGCTGTCTCTGATGAGACTCAGACATACAGTGACACTTAAAGCCATTCTGCAATCAAGAGAAATTATGTTTGCTTACAATACTGGCAAAGTCTGGTTTTGAAACACAACCTATATTGCTCAAAATCATGTCCGGATAGGCTCGGTGTCCATATGTTGCCCCAAAATGCTGTCTGACTAGGTTTGGAAACAAATAAGACAATGATACCCAACAAAGTCATTGCTTATAAAGCACAAGCATGCTGACTACACAGAAAGGTCACTTTTTTTTAAAGAAGTTATCATTTAATCATTTAGCATGTTACAAGACAAATATTAGATATTATAACCAAACATGAAATCTAGAAAGGCAGCAAAAGTTTTGTAACGTGGTCTAAGATATCCAATAATGCTGATTATGTATAGAGGCAATGTCACAAAATGCTGAAAAATAAAAAAATATATTCATAGGAAAATTAACACAGACTAAGTATTAATAACTTAAATTAGATAATAAAAAAATCAATTTATACATACAATTACGTGTTAATGAAGTATATAAGACACATGTTGACATAAACTTACTTCATCTCTACACTGTTTCTGACACATCTGACAATACCAGCGCAGTTTCTGAAGACCTTTGGCTTTAATTCTGTTCCCGATCGCTTTAGGACTAAGAAAATCAGCTTTCCCCATTTTAATCAGTCAAAAATATTCAGATTTAATGACAAATAATAACAGTCCGAGTGTCTCAACACTTCCGACTCTTTCTTGCGTGGTGACGCGAATCCCTCGCTTTGCTAACACGCGTGATTCGTCACTTATCCTTGTGTACCTCTACTATCGCGAGATTATGACGAGAACGTCTTACTGCGTTTTATTTGCGCGTGCGCAGACTGGCGGCTCTGACCTTCATTGAAGTGAATATGTTCGCCAGGACCAGCGCCGCGGTGTTCCTCCCACAATGGTAGGAATTCATTGATTTGTTGAATACATAATGTTCTGGAAATATGCATTTAATGTGCGTTTCTATGTAATGAAACTAAATTGTGTCGGTTGGTCAATGAAACGCGGATGCGCAGGGACAAGGACGCGGCGAAATTTAGGCCGCAGTGTCCTTAAGAAGCGTACGACAGCGCGCGACTTTACTTTTCCGTGTTTATTATAACTATTTAATATCAATACGCTGCTGACTCCACATATTTGATCAAATTGTGTCCCTAAGTGTCCAATGTCATAAATAGCAGTGTGGGTTTCCAGGCTATGCATTACTTAGAGTTTAACTCTAGTTGCTGTCATATTTATTAATGCATCATTGACGTGAGAGATGTTGTATTGTATTTATTTGTGGATGAGCTTAATTTCTATAACACGTCTTTTGCAGTGGGCAGGTCAGGAGCATGGCTACCTTGAAGGACAGTAAGTGAAGATTCCTTTTGCTGACATTAATATCTTTACAAATGCAGTTTTTGTTATAGTTAATATTATTTAGGTATTGCAAAATCTTTTTGTGGTAACTTAATGCTATTTTACCTAACATACAATTCCCTGACGTTTCTGACCATTGTTTTCTCTCTCTCTCTCTCTCTCTCTCTCTCTCTCTCTCACACACACACACTCACTCACTCACTCACTCACTCACTCACCAACACACACACACACACACACACAAGTCACCCTTCGGTTGAAGTCCATCAAGAACATCCAGAAGATCACCAAATCTATGAAGATGGTGGCAGCAGCGAAGTATGCCAGAGCTGAGAGATCCCTGAAGCCCGCCCGGGTCTATGGCACCGGTGCTATGGGTATGCAGGATATTATTATTAAAAAATGCACTTTATATTGCACAGATATTCTGACATCCATTTAAAACATGTTGTGATAATATGGTGATAATGTTATTTTTTTTTCATGTCTTTGTTGTTTAGCACTCTATGAGAAGACTGAGCTCAAGGCTCCAGAAGACAAGAACAAGCACTTGATCATCGGTGTGTCGTCTGACCGTGGTCTCTGCGGTGCCATCCACAGCAGCGTGGCCAAAGCCATGAAGAGCGAGATCGCCAAGCTCTCAGGTGCCGGCAAAGAGGTCATGATTGTCAACGTGGGGGACAAACTCCGAGGTCTGCTGTACAGGTAGTTTTCTTTTCCTCCCTTTTTCAGGTTTGTCTCTGTTATTTGAAGTTTGTAGATCTATCACAGCAGTTTCAAATACAGCTTTTTGCGATGTTCTTTGCTTGAACTCTTCCTCTGCTTCTGTGAACCGTCAGGACCCATGGCAAACACATCCTGATCAACTGTAAGGAGGTGGGCCGCAAGCCTCCCACTTTCAATGATGCTTCCCTTATTGCCACAGAGCTGCTGGACTCTGGCTACGAGTTTGACCAGGGAACGATTGTATACAACAGATATAGGTTCGACACATAATGCACATAGTTTGATACTAAAAATAGAGCCACATTTTTTTTTATTGCTTTTGATGCTGATTTGTGTCCTCTTCAGGTCTGTGATTTCATACAAGACAGATGAGAAACCTCTGTTTTCCACTGACACTGTTGCAAGCTCAGGTATTGTTTCATTGTTGGGCTGGATACCCTTTATGACACGTATAAAAATAACATACCGTATTTTTCGGACTATAAGTCGCACCTAAGTATAAGTCGTATCAGTCCAAAAACACGTCATGACGAGGAAAAAAAACATATATAAGTCGCTCTGGACTATAAGTCGCATTTATTTAGAACCAAGAGAAAACATTACCATCTACAGCCGCAAAAGGCTGTAGACGGTAATGTTTCCTCTTGGTTCATGTCAAATTAATGTTGATAAGTCACACCTGACTATAAGTCGCAGGACCAGCCAAACTATGAAAAAAAGTGCGACTTATAGTCCGGAAAATACGGTAATTGGATTACGGTTGAAACCACATTAAACATGTCTGAGAGGCCCAACACGTTTGTGAGCAGGAGTAAATCTAGGGATTCGTGATGTTCCGTTGCTTCTCAAAAAATATTACTACTTTTGTTAAATAGTTTTATTTGAGTTTGGAATTCGATTTTTCATTGGGCATCCTCACTTCACCTATCATTTTTTGATCTAGATCACCTGTGCCATCATCTAACACTCACTTTATGTAATCTATGCATGAAATGATGCATGGTAAATAATGCATCATCAATATTCTTTTTTTCATACTGTATATTATAAGCTGCATATATAGCTGTAGTTGTACAAAGTTCACTTGTAGCCTTTAAAATAATTATTTTAATTGAAAAAAGGTATAGATCTTTTTGTTAACTGATTGGAAACATTTCCAAGGCATCCTCTCAGGACAGTCGTATAATAATAAGAATAAAGTTGATGAGAACACACATACACAAAATGTCAGTTTTTATTAGTACAGCCTTATTTAATTCTAGTTGTTGTTGTTGTTGGGGCTACCTTTGGCTACATTGACTGGGTTTTAAGATGTGATCCAGTGACAGCGGAACAGAATCGATCATTTGTCATGTGTTTTGTTCAGAAAACATGAGCATCTATGATGACATCGATGCTGATGTGCTGAGGAACTATCAGGAGTTTGCCCTGGTCAACATCATCTACATGGGGCTGAAGGAGTCCACCACCAGTGAGCAGAGCGCCAGGATGACCGCTATGGACAACGCCACCAAGAACGCTTGTGAGTCATTTTATATGTCGTCGTCATTTCTGATTCAGAAGACTCCGATGGCCAGTTTCCTGTGTTCCTTACTAAGGTGTGATCATTAATAATGTTGTCACTCAGACTTGAATTTTTTTCTGTCTATCAGCTGATATTATTGACAAGCTGACCCTGACCTTCAACCGAACCCGCCAGGCCGTCATCACTAAGGAGCTCATTGAGATCATTTCTGGAGCCGCTGCTCTGTAAGATGTTTTTCCTCTTTCTTTGCCCATCTCTTACCCTCATTATAACCCATGCATGCCACCTGTCTTCCTCATTCATTATTTGTATTGGGTAATGGTTTTCTAGTTCCCTGTTCTGCTACATCCATAGCATGTTTTAATTTCTTTTAGTTTTCTTAACACATCTGTTTTTTGTGTTGTTTTTACACCATTGATTTATTAACTCACATTAATCCAATTTCCATCTTTCCCCTCACTGAACTTCCATAATATGCATGCATTTACCGTTCACAGAGACTGAAGCGTGACTGAGGTAATATCCTGCAGCTGACTGTAGAATAAATTGTGTGCTTATAGAGAATAGCATTGAAAAGGCTTTTTTTGTGTTCTTTCTCTCTTTATGTGTGTTGTTGCATGTGGTGGGTTCTTTTATTGGGTTTAGTCAAAACAGAGAAGTTAATTTCCATAGGCCATTAGTAAAAGCTGCATGAGTTATCAAGTAAAAGAGCTTATTTTTTTGGTAAAGTTTGACACTGACTTTTAGACCTGAAACATACTCTATATGCAAATATGCTTCGGTCTTATAGAATGTTTCTGGCCTTGAACTTGACTAATATATGTTCACACTAGAGCCCGACCGATATGGATTTTTGGGGGCCGATGCCGATATTAACTTGAAAAGAGCCGATTTATAAGCCGATATTTTGATTTTAAAAATAATCTGGATATTAGACCCATTTCCTATAAACTGCACTTACACAACATTCAATAGCAAAATATCTGCCTGTTCTATGTATGTGGGCTGTATAAACCATTTTCCAGAATGGACTATGTTAAAAAAAAGCCTTAGATTACAGTCTCAATGACTAAACAATTGCACATCAAAAGTATATATTTTTTAATGATCAAAAAACAGTCTGGTTTTAAACATTTAACACTTTTACTTTCTTCCAGTTGAAAATGGTTTTAACAGTCTGTGTGTGTACTGTAAATAAATTATAATACTAAAGTTAAAGTATTTGCAGAAGTAGTCCCACACTTTGCTGCTACAGCATTCACCTTTTTCAGCCATCTGTAGGCAGAAAGAGAGACAGAGAAAGAATAAACATGTGTATTAATAATATCACCATGTATCATTACTCATGTCATCATTAGAATTATAATAATAATAAACTGGGATCTCCTACATAGGCAAAAATTAGAAATATATATATATATTTTTATTTGTCAAGTAATAGGTATTACCTACTTATATTTAACAATATTATTTCAACATTTTCTTGTTATGTCTGTAAAGCTGCTTTGAAACGATATGTAAAAAAAAAGAAAAAAAGCGCTTGTTCAGCTCACATTTATTTACATGTCCCCTCTGGTTTAATCATTTCTGACGCACCTACTGTAGTTACTGTAACTACACTATATTTGCTCTCACAGACACATCGTCTTGCCTACTATTACCGGAAGATTACGGAATCAATTCGAAGTTGAATGGTTAACGTTAGTGTCATGAACACACCGCTGTCAATTTTGAGAAGAACCACCTTCAAACAAGTTAATAGCAAGCATTTAAGGGGCCTGCTAAAAAGGAAGCTATTAGCGTTAGAGTAACGTAACCAGCCTGAATTCACCAAATTGTTCTCTGGACCTGACGGTAGCCTCTTCTTTCTTGCTTCTCTCTTAATTCTCATCAGCAGGACTAGCGCTATCGCTCGCTTCTTACAACGGGACAGATACATGTTTGCTTCTGACCGAAAGGAGGAGGAACAGACAAACCCCCAATTTCCACCAGATGCGTAACGGCTGCGTTACGGCTCCGTCACGGCGGCGGAGTCAATAGGTTTCCATTAAAGTCAATGAGTGTATTTCCACTGAATGCGTTACAGTTGCGTTCCGACTCCGGCGATCCGTAGCCCTCCGGACCAGATACGCAGAGCTTCTATTTTTGCCGGATGCCGGAGCACTCCGCAGCACTACAGGGCAGAGTACCCAGGACAGGAAGTCGAGTGACAAAACAGAACAGCCAGAAACAAAATAAAAAATCCGTTTAATTTTCAAAATAAAATACACCGCGCTCAAATTTCCCTACACTACACCTTGAAACGTCATAATGGGCGGAGACAGGCTTGTTGAAGTTTTAACCCCGTTGACACGATGGATGAAGAAATGAAAAGAGAAAAGAAAAGAGTTCTATCCTATACTCCTTCGGATGGAAAACTGTTCCTGGTTTGGTAGTTCTGTTTATAGAAACTACATATCGCGCGATCACACCAGAATTTGCGAGATTACGAACAAATACGGACCTGGTGGGTATTGACGGACGACGGAACACGGAGCTGTCACGCAGCGGAGCCGTTACGCATCTGGTGGAAATTGGGGGTATGAAAGAGCTCCCGCTAAACGTTCATAAAACCCAGCCTACGCCATAGTGCAGCGCAAATCGCGTTGTATCTGAAGGGCAACGCTGAACCCAGCGGCAAGCGCCGTGCATACCGCGTCCTGTGTGAAAGGCCCAATTACGCGGTCATTATGTGGGAATCGTTATAGTTTGACCTCCTATTAACGTTCGGTTCGCGCTCTTCCACTGATAAACATGGTATTAGCTTTGTGGCTAATCTAATATAGCAATGCATTAGCGGCTATAAGTGATGTTACAGAATATTTAGAAGTGATAATGATAGGACCGTTAGCTAGAACTACCACACAGTTTTTATATACAGGGTATGAACTAAATCTACAATCATTTCACATGACGAACGACAGACTCACCGTCAAAACAGTAAGTTACATCTCCGTGGCTTGGCTAATCGCTTTCTTCTGTAGTGGACTTCTGGCGCTGTTGTTAACTCTGGAGCTGCAGAGCTCCCTCTAGTGGGCACACTATGCAACACTCATAACATGAGTGAAGCATGAGACTCTGTTTCTCATGTTTCATCGCCCGTTATAAATGCCGATGCCGATTTAAATGCAATTAGCTTATATCAGCCGATAATTTCGGCCGGGCGATATATCGGTCGGGCTCTAGTTCACACCAACACAAGTGTTTGTCGCAACTAGGGCTGCACTATTATGACATCATAATTGCTGATTATTCACTTGAAATTGTAATTGCAATTATTAATTACGATGATCACAATTTACATTGAATGATGTTTATACCATTGTTTGATGCAACTGCATGCCGTATTTTTCTATGAAAATAGAAAACACGCTGAAAACAATCTAACTGAAAAAATTCTAATCCTTTTCTATAGTATTAAGCCTCAAATGTCAATTATACATTGGACTGGTTCTTTAAATTATAAATTGTTTTAAATATGAATGGTATTATAATGTTATACTTAAACTAAAATGAAAACACAAATAACATGAAGAAAGAAAACGCAACTTAAGCGTACAGAATAACCCAGGTGGACTTTGAACGATTAATTGCCGCTTTGAACTATTATGTAATTGTGGCATCCATAATTGTAATCGCAATTAGAAATTAAATTGTGCAGCCCTAGTTGCAGCAATTCACATGCAATTTGCCTGTTCAGACCAGTGCTGAAAAGAAAAATGGCAGAAAGGCTGGATGAAATCGCAATTTCACTCTCTGCCAGTAGGTGGAGCTTGTTAAACAGCAGAAATACAGCAGTAAACAAGGATGGCTGTGTGAAACTTTACACAACTTCCTCCACTGTTTATTTTGTGAGCACTACCAAGTTGTAGTCTTATGTGATCACGTGTGTATGCGCATATCACCAAAACTGCAAATCTTATTGGTTGAAGTTTTATCTGTAGTGCGTTTAAGAAAATAAATAAATAGGAGCACCTCTGTAAAAACGATCTTTGCTTTGACGGCATGCAGATGTTCATGTCAAACAGCTGTGTGTTCAAATGTGATTTTTTTTTTTGTTGTTGTTGTAATTTTAGTGAACTAGTCAACACTTGTTTTGGTGTGAACAAGCCTTTAAGTGTTAAGAATATACTAAATCTATTTCTTTTCTCATTCCAGATAAAGAGGAGCCCTGTAATCTTTCAGTGTGGTTCTGGCGGACATACTCTCCAGTTCAGTCACCTGGTGTAGAACTCACAAATATATGTGATTTTGTTTGTACAATTATCAGAGAAAATAAACCTCTTACAGAGAAACGCCTTCCATTTGAGTTCTAGTGTATGTCCTAATCAGCTTTGATGTCCTCTTAAAAAAATAAATACGTTTCCCGTCTCGTGCTTGTTTTTCCATTGAAATGAAAGCTTGTGAACTCTTCTTTGAAGCCGTGGGCTTGGCTACACTCAGAGGTTATCAATACACATAGCATTTGAAATGAAGACATCTGCCAAAACAGAAGATGAGGTCAATACTTATAATAAACTCTCTCTGGCGTTTACGGATTTTGCTTCAAACAGTCTTAAGTTACTTTGAACTGATTACTGATAAACCCAATTGACTTAACGGCATCCTTATTGTTCCTTCTTAAAATTGCCAATCAAAACAAGTTTAGCCTCCTTGTTATCCATTTGAAACTCAAGCTCGGCCAGCCACCACAGTATCAGATTAAACGATCACGCTGCGGTGTTGGGTGTCTGGATCCATGAAAGGGTGAATTTGGGGGTCACTGATTGTAGAAGAGGGTCTGATCTATTAAAGTAATGGACAAGTAGAAAGTTTGACCATATGGGTCACTCATGTATTATTTAATCAGCTGCCACTGGAGCTCAGATTCTGATGGTTATCATCTGAGAACCGATGCACATCACCATACCCAACCGTTGTTTTTTCTTTTGAAAATGTTTTTGAGTCATAGATATATTAAATTAAAATGATTACCTTTATAATAAATATGTCAAACATATATGTATCATGTCATATACAAATCCGCAAAATTCATGTGGACTTTTTTTTTTTTTTGAGTCACGTTTATTTTCTGGGTAAATGTTTATGTGATCCTACTATAGCAGTCTGTGACATAAAAATTTAAATTTTATATAATTTATTATGTTATAACATAATTATAATAATAAATTATAATTTATTATAACATAATAAACAGCAAGGCAGACCTACAAATACGTGACCAAATACAGTTTGCCATGTATTATTATTAATTACACAATTAAACACTGAGATACACTAAGAAATATTCATTTAAAGGCAAGAAACAATATGTGTGTATATATATATAAACACACACACACACAAACATTATATATAATATAATAAAATGTATACTATACAAGAGGAGAAAATACTCCATGCAACAATCTCATGTTTGCTTTTAATATGAGATTATCATGGATAATGTGATCATGTGATATATCATAAAAGAACCACTGAATCGGTTCATATAAATGAAAGATTGGAAGAAACTGTAATTTTCAGTCGTAGCCTTTTGATTACTGGCGTATTATCTAATATAAAGGTTATTCGAAAACAGAGAAAAACAAAAACTATATTTTAAACAATTGTTTGTATAAACAATTCAAGGCTTTACACACTAACTTACACATGCAGGTGGTCTAATCGAGCAAGCGCTAATCGTCCGCTCCTCTGCGCATGCGCAATCGATTGCTCCGCGATGTTTCGCTCGGTAGGTAAAGATGGCGGCTCCTGTGGAAGCGCCAATGTCCCTATTCAAGTGAATGAGCAAAACACAGCCCATCCTTTCCTGGCGCCGTGAGAGCAGGCCTTTGGGAGCAGAGACATGTGTGAGAGTTACGCGCGTTCGCTACTGCGCGTGTCCGTGGCGCAGGTGTGTCAGGCGGTGGGCTGGGACGCGGTGCAGCTGAGCGCCTGTGATCTGCTGTCCGATGTGCTGGAGAGATACCTGCAGCAGCTGGCCTGGAGCTGCCACCGGTACTCCGAGCTCTGTGAGTCGATCATCACTTCTTCCTGACGCTTGGAGTCGTGTGACTGGCCTGGAGTGTGTTAGCGAACACCGTAGACAGTGTGTTTGTTGTTAAGCCCCGCCCACTACTACTGTTGTTTGCATGCTAAGCTAACTAGCTCCACAAATGGGGAATTTACTGTTATTGCGTTAAAATGTTCTTAACGAATTACATTTAGTCTGTTTCTTTGACTTCCTAACACGTTGTTTTAAACGTTAGTTTGGACGCTAGCCATCGATCTTCTCTGTATGCTTTGACAGCAGAACTGTTAGCTGACTATTGAGGCTTTAACAGATATCAACTTTTGATAAACAAATTGATAAACAAACTGTATGTTGCTTAAAATGAAGAGTGAATATATATATATATATATATATATATACACAATTTACGGTTATTTTATTGTTTTATTCTTTATTAAGTACCTTTTTTAGTTAACAGTAATAAACTTTCAAAACAGATACACTTTTTATTATATGTGTAACAAAGCAACTATATTTTTTTTCTTTTCTGTGAAAGTGAGAGTTTGCAAAACATTGCTCATTTATGTGGCGTTGTTGTTGTTTTTTTATATAAATGTTTGGAATATTTTTATAAATTTTTGTTTTGTTGTTTTATTATCATTGACAAACTATTATAGTTTTATCAATATCTTAAATAAGTTATATATATATATATATATATATACATATATGTGTGTGTGTGTGTGTTTAGTATAATTAGTAGTTTCTCGAAGTCCTAAGTTTTAGTAATGTTGTTTGTGTCATTTTATTAGTGTTTTAAATAGTCTTTTTAATTAATTTTAAGTAAATTTTTATTTAAAATTAAACCAAATGAAAATTAGACGTTAAGAAATTGAGAAAAAAAAACTTGAAATAAAATGTTTTTTTTATTTATTTTAGTTTAAGCTTTTTTTTTTTTTTTTTTTTTAAATGTAACCATAATAACACTGATTCAAAACATATACAATTTCTTGTATTTATTCATTTAGTAATAAAGCTGCTTGTTGTCAAAGTGAGAGTCTTCAAAACATTGCTCATCGCGGCGTGTTTTGCTGTTTTTGTGTTTTTGATTGGCCAATGGCCATGTTTATAAGTTTGTGTGAATGTTTGTTTTGAAAGTTTGTTTTGTTTGCATGCATATGTAGAAATGTTTTGAAAACTTGGTTTTCACATGAAGGCATTCGTTTTTGAGATGTGACTAATAACATTATGACACAGCCAGAAGGTATTTATTTTATTTAATTAGTTGTTTGTTTATTTAGTTAGTATAATAACCACATGTTTTACATTTTCTGAGGTAATTTCTTGCTTAGTTTTTTTTTTCTTTCTTTAAATATTTTAGGCTTAAATATGATCATTTATTTATTACTTGGTATATTAGGTTGCTGAATACACATTAATTCCATATTTTGCAAAGCATAATGTCTCTCTCTTTTTTTTCAGATGGATGTACAGACCCTGGATTGACTGATGTGGACCAGGCTTTTGGACTTTTGGGTGTCAGTATATCTGAACTCGAGGACTATGTAAATAACATGGAGCCTGTTGGCTTCCCACAAACTATCCCTCAGTTTCCCATCAGCAAGAGCAGCGTTCTGCAGTTTCCTGCTGCTGGCTTTGAAACGGACGCCCGCGAAGCCCTGAGGGGCGAGAGGAGAGACTACATCCCAGACTACTTCCCTCCGCTCATCTCACTGCTGGAAGGTATGGATCACCATCGATACAGAGCCAGAACCAAACATATGCAAGCAACAAGTCATTTATTGGTTCCTGTGGCTCAGTGGTAGAGCATTGCATTAGCATCGCAAGGTTGTGGGTTCGATTCCCAGGGAACACATGTTAGAAATTAAATTTCTGCATTTAGCAGATGCTTTTATCCAAAGCGACTTACAGTGCATTCAGGCTATACATTTTTTACCTAACACGTGTTCACTGGGAATTGAACCCACAACCTTGCGCTGCTAACGCAGAGCTCTGCTTTGTGCCCATATTGAGTTCTGTCCCGTACAGTGGTGCACACAGGATCCTAGGTATCCCATGATCCCTCAGTGCTGCAGTCCTTCACTCTCAGCCCATCCGGCTCATATCTCCCACACACAAACACACATTGGCCTTCTCATCACACACAGCGGAGGCGGTGCCAGTGGGTGGTGGAGGGGCGGACATGATCAGGGTTGTTTGGGGTTCGGACAGGAAGCTCTCTGGCTGTGAGGTGTGTTTGTGGGTGTCGGTGTGTGTGTGAAACAGGAAGTCGGCGGGCTGTAGGCTTCCAGCCATGTGTGTGTGAGAAGCTGGCGGAGGTCCGGCCCGGATGGCAGACATCCCAGGTGAGTGTGTGTGTGTGTGTGAGAGAGAGAGAGAGAGAGAGAATCCAGCCAGGGCAGGGGTCTAACTGGGCTTGGAGCCAGCGCTCAGCTGGATGCCCCTCTGCCAGAAGAAAGATTCAGGGTCTCTTTTTCTCCCTCTCCTTCATTTCCATTTGTTCCTCTTTTTGTCTCCTGTTTCTTCCTCATAGATCAGTCGGAGGCCGTATTACACCCGAACACACTCATGCCACAAATCTACATGTGCTCTTATAGGCAAAACAGACAAAAGTTTAAACATACAGTACATTCTTCTGTTATATATAATATGTACTGTATGTCTTTCTCTCCAAACCACAAAGGTTACGGAGCCCCGCTGTGTGTTTGAGTGTTACCAACATTAATGGATTTTTGTGGGGTTTGTATTTTTAGTGCTAACTCATTTTTATTTCAGCTCATGGTAAGGGTCAGTGATTTGAATAAACCTCTTATAATAATGCTGACATGTTGCATTATTTGTGCCAGAACACCTTTTAGCAAATCCTTATCAACCAGTATTAATGATATACTATTACTTATATTTTGAATTAGCATTTATAGGTTCAGTTTTCTTTTTAGTTTAAGTCTGAGTCAGTTTTATATTCATATATATATAAATGTATATTATTTGATCATTTATATATTTTTTTATATTTCTATTTAGCTTTATTTTTTATTTCTTAACTTCAGTTCTTCAACTCAGAATCTAAGTGTTTCGTCTGACATTTGTCTTATTTTACGTTAAGCTTAAATGAACAAAATAGGTTTTTAAGGAAACCAGTTAAATATTCATTATTTCTATTCTAGTGCGATTGACTTCTGCAGTAGCATGTTTAGCCACAGGTTGGCGCTATGTGACCACAGTTACGTAAAGTACAAACAGTTAAACATTGATAGACACTGAGATCAAAATGCACAACAATGGAAATGTGTGTTTTTTTTCATCAGTGATTCAAATAATTTGTCATCATAATCTGTCGATTTCAGATTCGCCAGAGTTGTTGTTGTTTTTGCTGCATAGGTGGGTTTGCTCCCAGTCAACAGGCTCTTGTTTATATCTATTGTGTGGGAGCGTATTGTTGTTCAGTCCTGAGGGAAGAAGGTAATGGGAGGTAGAGAGAGCGCGATTGCATCTGTACACTGAAATTACCAGTGATCACACAGCCTGATAAAGTCTCTTCGTCTATGCAGAGAGAAAACAAGATTAAGAGGACTGCTCTGGAAATTTACAGCTGCAAAAAAAGCTACGTGAACAGACTGCGCTTTTGAGCCACACGCTGATCCAAATGTGTGGCATAGGAACATGGTCCTCTTGGTGTTACGCAGTTGAGGTGGTAGATTCAGTGTCCTTACCACCAGAAACTACTCGATAATTATCTGCACAAGTTGTCTGTCTATTCTAACAGCATATATGCTATACTACAATGTGAGTCAAGTCAAGACTTGTGCATGCTGAATATAAAACTTTGTGGAACAGTTATTTAGACTAGTGAGATTGAGGATGGGCTGGCCTACCCAGCATGACCCCACAAAATAAGCAACCAAACAACAGGATGCACCATTGCTCATTGCTTGTCGTGAAACTGAGATTTACTTAAAAGAATCTGTTTGTATAAATGCAGTTTTTCACATTCTCGTGTATGGTTTACCCATCATATATATGATTGTTTTGCCGTGCTTTCGTTAGTGGAAAGTTAACATGAAGCATGCAAAAATAGTGGGAAGTTGCAACAATCTGCTGTCTTTGGATTCACACCTTTTCTCATTTTAAAAAAAATAAATAAAAAAATAAATAAATACTTTAATTGTGCAGTACAACAAAATTAAAATGTTGCAATGCTTGCTTTGTAGGCAGCTTCTATGTTTTATTGCACTGCACATGGCACTTAAAGTCTAGTCAGTATTTCTTTGTTATAATGGTAGCTTCTAGTTTTTATTGCATTGCAATGCATTTTATTACAAGACATCTTTAATTTGCACAGGAGCTGCTAGTTTATATACAGCATATACAGCTCTGTTGATTATAAAAGTTGCTGCTGGGTTTGCATGCATACACTGTAAACATTTTTTTTTGACAATTTCACATTTATATTTAAATACCACAATTTCATTAACTGATATAATGACACCAACCTATTGAACTAGTGAAATCTGTCTTGTACCTTTGTAATACACTGATATCCACCAAAAGCAGGTAGTGACAAGAAAGTCACATGATGAACCAAAGCCCATCACAAGCAGATTTTAAATATTAACAAATATAAAAGCTGCACAGTGTCATTCACACAGCCACTAAACACCATCATGGTAACACACATGGAACTGAAATAATGCAATAAACATTCATTTAACAACATGAGATGTAATATACAACCCCAATGTAAACAAACTAATAGCAAAGTTATTTTAACAAAAAAAACCCTGTAAATTATACATTCTTTTTCACTTCCCAAAATGGTATGCTATCGTAAAATTACTTAGAATGTCCAGTACAGTTTTCATG
This sequence comes from Carassius carassius, assembly GCF_963082965.1. Classification (NCBI taxonomy): domain Eukaryota; kingdom Metazoa; phylum Chordata; class Actinopteri; order Cypriniformes; family Cyprinidae; genus Carassius; species Carassius carassius. Next base: position 16,895,228 of record NC_081780.1, on the reverse strand, counting down.
ATATATGTTTGGGGAACCTCCCGCTAACCTTTTAACAGGTTTTTACTTTAGCATTTTTACAGTCTTTTACACTTAAATTCCCAGTCTTTTTTTTACAGTGTAGTCATAAACAGTTTTATTGATTTAAACAGACATTGCTAGTTTTGTTGCATTTCATGCTTTCAATAAAGATAGCTTTGTTGATAGTAAAGGCTTCTAGTTTTGTCCCATTACATACTTGCAGCTTTGAAAATAACAGATGCTACTTTTTTTGCATTGCATTATATTGCATGCCATGAATTCATCATATCAGCTTTGTTGATATTAACAGGCACTGCTAGTTTTTCGCGTTGCATGCATTAGACAGCTTTGTTGATATTAACGGGCACCGCTAATTTTGTCGCATTACATGCATTCATCAGTGTTAGTTTTGTTGGCTATTGTGGAAGCTGCTAGTTATGTTGGATTGCATATACTGTATGCATCATAGACTGTGAGTGTTGCAGTTTTGCAAGCGTTATATTTAGTCCCTTTCCTTTATTAACACAATCATCCCATCAAGAGCTTGTTTTGTTGCATCGCGTCACGCTGCTCTCTCGTAGCGTAGACACTGTGAGTCTCCTGGTCCAGGGCTGCTGATTATTACCTCAGTCTCTGCTAGCGTGCGCTGTGCTTCTGTTAACTTATGAATTGAGCAAGCTCTGTATTTGACTCGCTTCGTTATCGGCTCTTTTCAAAGCTTCACAAGAGCGTAAAATGATTAGAGGAGAGCCTGACAATGCATGAAGAGATTTGCACAGTTTCCGTAGATGTCAGGTGCAGCCGTTACACTCTAAAAAGAGAAAAGGATGAATATTAAAGGCCTCCGTCTTCTCTCCTTTTCTTCCGCCGCGACATTCACATCTTCTTTAGAGAGAATAGGGCCCAGGGCCCGCTCTGATTGGTAAGGGCACGCTCCCGTAGCCAGGAGAATCCGACCTGATGAAAAGACTTTGGTCTTTTAAGTATAATGGTCATTACTGTCTCACATTCTCTCTGCCTGTCTCTCTTGGATCAGCCGTACCCTGTTTTTACTGAAATGGTGCTGTTTCACAAGCTAGTCTTCCACCTTTGAGTCTTCCACCTTATTTTCACTGATCTTCAAAAAATGATTTATTAATAAGAATTAATTAGCTGAAATATACATAAAAAAATATTTTTAACTAGAACTAATAGGGGTGCACGATAAATATCGGCCGATAAATTAATGTGAATTTTGTCAGTAAAGCTGGTTCTCTAATCAGTGCTAAATTCCATCAGGTGCATGATTTCACATAGAGCAGCTGTTACTACACAGAGCCATTGTTAACTGACATTCTGGATGTTAAGATTGTCTGGGCCCTTAAACCTGCTGATTTTTAGGCAGAAAAATTATTCAGTAATATAGATTTATTCGTATATTAGCATTTAGATTCTAGGGGTGCACAATAAATATTGGCCGATAATTAATTAATTCCATCAGGTGCGTGATTTCGCACAGAGCAGCTGTTACTGACAAGAGCCGTCTATAACTGACAAGCTGCGCAAATCCACGTTCATTATCAGCGTATTCATGAAATCATGCAGCTGATGGAATTAATAAATTATCGGCCGATATTTATTGTGCACCCCTAGAATCTAAATGCTAATATAAGAATAAATCTATATTCCTAAATAATTTTTCTGCCTAAAAATCAGCCTGTTTAAGGGGCCAGACAATTTTAACATCCAGAATGGCCTTTTCTACTATGGAAACATGCAGAACGGTTCCAGATTGGCCACTGAGGGGCTTCGGTGTGCTGTTTATGTCTGTCTGTGACACTCTCGCTGATGTAGTAACTCCTGTATTATCTCTCTCCCCTCCTCTTATCTCAATGTATTTCCCTTCCTCGTCCCTCTTTGCTCATGGAGAGAAAGGGCTATCTGCGCTTTGTAGTTTTCTGACTATTTATGTCGGACAAGGTCAGAATCGTTTAAACTTGCCTGGCTCTCTCAGACCCAAAGATAAGATGAGAGCAGAAAGGATTGGGATCGATGGAGGAGTGCAGATTTATTCTCCTCTCTCTTCCGCTCTCTCTCTTTGTCTCTCGTCCATCCTTCTTGCTTTGTACAGAGGTTTGGCAACGTTGGATCCATTTGTCTTTTTTACTTTCCATTCGTTGACCACTTTAAAATACTGTAACTAAACGGGCCACTTTGCTCATCCAGATCAAATCAAAGAGCAAATTAAAACGCTATCAAATAAATCTGACGGACAGTTCGTATTTGCGGGACAAGAGGAGAAGCCTCTGAGAATTTCCTCGTGTTTGAAAAACTCAAATTAACAGCTTACTCCAAAATGAATGTTCTGTCAGTATTTACTCACCGTCAAGTCGTGCTAAACTTTCTTTTGTAGAACACAAAATGAGGAGTTTTGAAGAATGCTCATGCTGCCCTTTTCAATACAACAGAAGTTGGATGTTTGCCAAAGCTGTTAAGCACCTAAAAGGACACAAATTAAAGAAGTCTATATGACTTAAGAACTATATTTCTAAATCTTCAAAAGCCTGCATGGCCTTGTTTGAGGGACCTTTTGTGCATTAATGTATCTCTTATATCTTAGCAATTCCACATATTCAAATTTGCCACATTATTTAATTGTGAATTAATTGTGTTCTGCATCATTGACACAAAACAAAGCTATCTTGTAGCTTTATAAGTCTTTTATAAGTCTGTAACCATGATTATGGCTTAGTACGATTATCAAATTGGAAAGGCTTAAGCCTCGTACACACCGTTTTCTTTTACATTAGGGCAGCTCATGATCCAGGGTTTACAGCATCTCGGGGAGTGGCTTGGTTTGCATTCTCAAATATAGAGTTGTTATATTTATTTTATGTAATATTATTCAATTATTCTTACTTTTATTAAAAATGATTACATTTATTGTATCTTCTTTATTTTTAGATTCTTTTTTACAGGAAAAAAAAAGTTTCATATTGTATTTAATAACAATAAGTATTATTATTAATACTGTATATAGTTATATTGCAATTATAATCACAAATATTTTAACCAAATTGTGCATCCCTGCAAACTAGCACACCAAGTCTGGTGGTTATTACCCTATTTTCTTTCAAATAAATCACAATTTGTGTATTGGTCACTGCTTCATTCAAGAAAGAATCAGCTATTTTGACTAAATCAATTAAACTGATGATTCATTGACAAAGACAGTGACTTGTTGCCACCTACTAGTTTTTAAATTTAAATCATTTAAGTAAAAGCTGCAGTCCGTAACTTTTTTGTGTTCAAAATTGACAATTTATATACAGTAAAAAGCGAGTACACAATGAATCCGTTTTCCAAACCCTGTTTTTTGATTGCATTTGATTTTTGATTTTGTATTTTACAAAAGAAAAAGAAAGCACTTCAACATAAATTTAAGGAGGGAAATATAGCATTTTAATGGGAGAGGTCTTTCTTTCTTTCTTAATTTCTTTTTCAATTTTGCTCCTATAAAGAAATGTAAGCGTAAAACCTTGTCGAAATCCTTAGTCCTCATTTGCTTTCATTGTATGCAGAAGGGCAGCTGTGATATTCTGCAAAATATATCCTTTTATTCTTCACAGAAGAAATTCATATGGATTTTATCAACACAAGCAGAACAGAATTTTCTTTTTGGTGCGAACTCTCCCTTTAGATGTGTTTGTTAGGTGCTGTCGAGTGAGCTCTGTGTGTGTGTGTGTGTGTGTGTGTGTGTGTGTGTAGAGGGAAGCCTCTGGTCTTATGTTACTATGTCGTGGCTTTATGATAGATGGCTCAACCCAACCCTACTGCCCCCTGTCACAAGCGTTTACCTCCCCCTGTCAGCCCACTGCGTGGATGAGAGAGAGACAGAGAGGTCCGTGTTTGCTCGTTGCCACTTTCTGATTGACAGGTCTGGGATGACTCCCTGCTGCACTGGGCCAGGTACAGCGAGCCTGTCTTGAGTGTGTGTGAACGGCAGACAGACAGGAGCCGGCTATTGGGCTCAGTAAAGGGGTCACCTGACCCTGGATCAGTCCTGGAGAGCGTGCTACCCTCCTCTGCCCAGGTGTGCTAACACAAAACGCGTGTGTGTGTGTGTGTGTGTGTGTGCAACAGATTTCCTCTCCTATCTTTTATTCCCAGTCCAAACTCTCCAATTCTCTCAGGTTTCTCTTATAATTAAGCGACTTGAAAGCGTTTTCGGCGACCGCCTCGGTGAGATCTTCATAAAACACATAATCCACGCCATTTGTACGTCTCGCAAAGAATCGTTTGATTCTTTTGTCACACGCTCCCGTTTCCAGCATGTCCTATTCTTTCCGTCCTGCCGCCGCTCTCTTTTCATTCTCTGTCTGTGCCGGTTTTGTGTCCTTCGTTCCAAACTTGATCCTCTTCGTAGCTGAAACGCTCGTGCAAGTGTAAAGTCTTCAAATACAGGTATGAGCAAAGTCGAGCTTATTTTATCTCTCTAAAGTTTCATGTCACAGCATGATGTGATTTATCACGGCTCCAAAGTCAAGTCAAAACTTTACAGGGGGATCAGGATTTTTGTTTTGTCTGTTTTATGTGAAGTTTTTTATTTCTTTTTTCTCTCCCCTGTACAGTTTTGAATAGGGATGCACCGGTTTTGAAACTTTGGCCAATATTATAAACCAGATATTATAATTCTGTGTTGCTATTTATAAAAACCTGAGCGTGTCTGAGCAGTAAGAATGGTCTGATGGATTTTATTTCTGTTGATAATGTATGAAAACTTCAGTGACGTTTAGAATTAAATTAACATGCATCACCAAAGTAAAGTTATTTAGCTGGGAAACAGTTGAAAATTGTGAGAAGCATCCACAAAAAAAGTCACAGTTTTATTTTATCTACTTCTAATATTTGTCTATATGCATATTAAAATAATCAAATACACACATGCATACATGTGTACAATTGCAACACTTATAAGCTAAATGCATGGATGTAAATGCATGAATAAATATGAAGACTCAAGGCTGCAGTTCACCGGCCTGCCTTTGACTTCTTTCATGCCTCTTAACAGTAGAAGATCGCTGGTATGTTACGATATATTTAAAGATGGAAATTAAGCAGTTATGAAAGGGGATTTGAGGAGAGAAGGTTGTAATTATGAAGTTCTATCGTTCCCACATTACTGTCTTCATGCTCTTTCAGTGGAAGGAGATTTCGATTTCATTTGATTTGTCTGTCCAAGCTTTTAAGACGTCAGCTGCCACCTTCTAATTTGGCTGTTGTGCCTCTAGAAACTATAATTTTCTTCTCAATACCTTATTCGGTCCATTTTACTTTCAAATAAATAATAAATAAAATATTTATTTTAAAATTTTCCTAGCATTACACAGTAGATATTCATTATCAGAGAAAATTGTTACACCCAAATAAATAAAAACACTAATTAACAACTAAACAACGCTGATTTTTCGTCTTTAAATTTATTTTGCTGGCAGGATGAATGTAGGCATAAATAGTTGCATTGTATTTTTTTTTACTTGCTTTCTTATTTTTATGAAATTGTTTTATTTAGGCCTAAGTGCACATGGATTTTCTTTTCATGTTTTAAAACTTAATAATATATATATTTAGTTTTTAGAGCTTAGTCTTCTTTCAGTTCGTAATTGGTTTTCTCTTATGCCTGTGTTGTGTTTATCATTGAGTTGGGACTAAACACCTCACTCCACCAAATATCTTGCAGTACCTCTGCCTCCTTTAGATGGCACTCTTGCACCAGACAACCTCTTCTCTCCTTTCTGCCCTTCTGTGTCTCAATCTCTCTCTTTTGCTGTCTGTCTGTCTAAAGCACATAAACATATTCCACGTGTTTTCTCTGGAATCTCTTTTTTTTGGCCATGTTTGTTTACATGGAACCGTACTGTACAATATGTGAATGCAGACTGTGCAGCGGGCATTGACCTGGTCCGTTGTCCTGCTGGTTAGCGTAGGTGTCATGTGATAAGCTTTGAGGGCCACCGTGTATGTTTCTGGCATTGTGATATGAAAGACGGGCTCTTCCAAGCCGTGACTCTGGCAGGAAAAATGCTGTTCGTACACTCGATCACCGCCTACGAAATTCTCACCCACATGCGCTCCCAATTATGTGGGGTGATGCCTTAAAGTAACTGCTTTACTGCGTTACGCATATTTGGGTCCTTCTCGACCTGTCTTTCTGTATCTTTTAACGTACAGTGTTTCTAAGCAGTGGCTTTGATAGCATTCTTGGCCGTTCTCATGTAAAATGCTATATTGTTGTTGTAAATATGATAGCCTGGTTGTTGAGAATATGCAAAATGACATATGCTCAGAATAGTTGGTGGGCTCTTTCAACAACAATAAAAATTATCAAAGCTTTTCAAAGAGGGATAACGTTATACACACACATACACATATACCTATATATATACATACATACATATATATACAGTATATATAATGTATGTATATATATATTTTTATATGTGTGTGTATATATGTATATGCGACCCTGGACCACAAAACCAGTCTTAAGTGTCAGTTTTTCAAAATTGAGATTTATACATCATCTGAAAGCTGAATGAATAATCTTTTATGATAGGACAATATGCAATTATTTGAAAATCAAAATATTGAGAAATGTTGAAATATTGATAGCATATTTCTTAACAAAAATGAAGTTTTGTTATATTTAGGGCAGGAAATTTGCAAAATATCTTCACGGAACATGATCTTTACTTAATATCCTAGTGATTTTTGGCATAAAAGAAAAATCAATAATTTCGACCCATATAAAGTCTTTTTGGCTATTGCTACAAATATACCCCCAGAGACTAGAGACTTTTTTAAGGTTTATACCCCAGGTTTTTTTAACCTTTTTTTTAAGGTTTTGTTGTCCAGGGTCACACATCTGTATGTTGGTCTACCCAGGATCTGAGTAACACTGAAACTACCCAAACGTTGGGTTGTTACAGTTTGACCCAGAAGCTGGGTAACACAAAAACTACCCAAAGACTGAAAAAATAACTCAACCCAGCATTTGGGTTATAAAATAACCAAAGATTTTTTTAGAGTGATATATACACACACCTACATACATTTTATAATATATAAATGTCTATAGACCAAATAACCTTTTATTTCAAGTTTAATTTGAAGGCGATGCATTTGTGTGTGCTGCTTGTGCTGAAACGAAAGCACAATTTCTCTGAGAGAGTTTCCCCTTTAAAGCATCAAAACAGAATTATTAATGCACACAGAACTTGAATGGATCTAGAAAGAGGAAATAATTCATTTAAACCTCACTTATAAACTAGTTGGTTGTTGGCCCATCCTGAGCTGTTCCGAAGATTCCCGTTCTTGTTTCCTGAAACAGAAAACTGTTTGTCAGTTGTTTTGAAGAACATAGATATTAGGACTCGGTGTGTTGGGGTCAGAGTAGTTTTGTCGGGGCCACAGTGAGTGTTTGTGTGTTAACTCTTTTAACTGTTGTTGTGTGTAGTGGGCTTGGTTCGTCCGGTGGATGGGAGGGGTAGGAATGTAAATCCATCCCCAGAGAGGGTGACAGCCTCGCGGGCTCAACAGAACCTCTTCCCCCGGTCCCAGGGCACCATGGGTGGGTCACTGTTTGTGTATGTGCGCAGACACTTTTATTTATTTTTTTCGGCTGCTTTGCCACCAGTAACCTTTTGTGATTTAATATTGAATACATATTTAAGGGTATAAATATATTGATCTGACAATACAAAGATGATGCGTTTTTTTATATAATTGATTAATAAAGTGTATTTACTATGTTCATTTTGTAATTTCAGTTGTACACATCCTAGATTTTAATTTTTTTTAAGTGTGAATAATAACAAACTAAACTGAGTCGAGTCTGATGGAAATGAATCGTATTAAAGAATGGTAAACGAAATGTTAAATATTTGTCAGGGCAAATATTTAAGTTTCTGTGCATGTTAGAATTTGTTTAATGTTAGTGTCTGGTTTCAGAAAGTGAATGCATGTGTATAAATAGATTTTTCTACGAGGTTCGTCAATTAAAAACCAATTACACTTCCCGATTTAGGCAAGACGGTTTATGCATGTAAACGTTCAGTATAAAAATACTCGTAAACGGTTGTTTTAAGCGGTGCACAGCAATCTAGTAGTTCACTATTAATAATCAAGAGCTACGCTCTAAATGTGTGTTACAGTGGTTCTCGTGTGTGTGTTCAGTAATTGGGCTCTCACATACACACACACAGTGCTGCTGAAGCGTTTAGCGGTGCCAGGGAATTAGTGTGTGTTTATTGTCCTAGCAGAGAGGGAGTCTGGGTAAGCACTTAATGCCACCATAGGAAACAAGAGGTGGATGAGACCAGCATTCTGAAGGAGGGTGGAAAATCACTGCACACGCTGCAAGTCAAGAGGTGCTTTTACTGAAGCAGAAGGAACATTTTCATTTATATATATATATGTAGTGTAGCATTTGTTTGTCATTTCCACTATCACTTAAAATTCATTTGACCTGTTCTGTGGTAATCTCAAACCCATCTTATCTCTCTGAGGTTTCTGGTTTTGATACGCTCTCCACAGTCATGGGAAACATTGGAATTGGATGTGTGTGGGTGAAAGTCTTATTCAGTAATAAAGTCATAGAAATTAATTGTTGAAAAGTACAAATATACTCTATATATATTCTCGTTTGTGTTAATGTACTGTATAATATATTATAATCTAGCACTGTACTGTAGATATCGTCTAGGTTGATTGTACAGTCAATGTCCTGAAGCTTGTGTTGTGTGATGAGTGACCTACAAAATCTGCTGACGGACATTTTCCCCCATGATCATCATGAGCATCTAAAGACGACACACCTGCCTGTTATTTCGGGTTTCCTGATGTGGATGTTTGTTTGCATCTCTCCTTGGACCAAATGTAGCACATATGTAGTAAGGCGTTTTTTTTTTCTGCTGACTTTTGACTGGCCCCACCACAACAGTACAATGAGATAGATTTTTTTTTTTGTAGCATTGATGTCTTTTTATTTTATTTTATTACGCGGATCCGGCGTTTTGGGATAGTGAAACCGATATTTTTTTTAAAACCGGGACTGAAAGTGGATAAATCTGAAAATGTCGCCTTTGCGTTTTCATGTGGACAGCGAATCTGTATATTTTCTGAAACGATGACGTCATCAGCCCACGTCTCGCCCCTAGTCAGACACCGCTACATCACTTCATCGCAACAAATTCAGAAACGTATTGCTCCATGTTTGTTTGTGTACCGCGTGCAAGGTTTATACACATAGTCCAAGTCTTACAGAACTACAGCGCCACATACTGGTCTGGCATGTATTCTACAACGTTTTGTGGTTTGGTGTGGACGCAGATGTTTTTTGAGACGAGGAAAGAAAGAAAGATTGGATAGGGAACGCTCTGACGTAGCCTTAAGATCTAATGTAAAATCAGCAGAATTCACTATTATTTCAAGTAGTTCATCAAGGAAAAGTTTCCAAGACTGTATATGCTATACTTCTATATGATTAACAAACATAATGTAATCCTTATGAAATAGGTCTAAAAGTGATAGGTCCAGGTCCTGTCGTTATTCTTGCGTCCTCCACATAAAAATAATTTTAGAGCATTTTTTGTTGTTAAATAGCTACCTGACTTGGTAGCTTCATAAGGCAGTCATTAAGCTTCTAATGCTAACTGCCACAGGTAGAAACATCTAGAGACGGATGTTTTTTGGGAGGTCGACCCTGACGTCGAATTAGGTCCGTTTTGAATTTGCACTCAACAAAGTATTGACTTTCACTGTGCCAATATAGGACTGTCATTCAGAATATTGGCAGACTGTAGCCAAAGATAATTACTGGCTAAGGTTTATGTGATATAAATGATCTGTCAGAGGGCAGAAAGAGGGTGTTTCTACTGAGGTGTGTCAGGGCTGTGGAGTGGAGCAGGAAACACACTTGTCCACCGACGGAAAGAACGCTAGCTAGATAGATAATGCATATCGGTTTTGTGCTATCAGAGTTGCAGCTTAGGCTGTAACTTCACACGTTATCTGCATAGGTAGTGAAACTCTGCATTTATGTGTTTTATCAGGCAGAAGCTGTGCTTCTGTTTATGCAAGTGTATGGTTTTGTGTTTGTGTGTATCTTTTGTAGTTATTTCAAAACGACTATCTTTCAATGCGCAGGTAGTTGGAAGTCTGGTCCTTTAATAAATACATGTATAAATACATAAATACAGTGACATAGCATGAAATGTCAATCCATTTCACTTTCGATAAGTGTCTTGTTTGTGCTTTTTTTTTCAATTAACAATGAATAAGTACATAATTATTTTTACTATTAAATGTAATTTTTATTACATTTTTTTCAGTCTGCCAGTATTGAAACAGTAGGTCATGTGATTTCAAAATGTTGTTAATTTTTCTAAGCCATTGTGAATGGGCAAAATCTTTCTTGCTTTGATTTTTATTTGATCCAACAGTTTTTAATGTGGATTTGAGAAGGATACTGTATGCTACCTCGCACCAAGGCAGAACATTTTCTTGAATTTCAGAAATATTTAATTATTTATCTAAACATGCAAAAATGTTTTATTCATTTCTTAATAAATCTGCCAATGTTGAACACGAGTTTGAGAATGCCATGTGCATACTTCCCACGAAAGCAAACACATATTCCTGAACTCCGGAAATATTTCCTGAATTTATATTTTTTAATGGAAACCATTTGTACGGAAAGCAGCAATTTAAAACGGAACAACAAGACAGACAAATGGCGAGAGTACAGTGTAGACCGCTGAGAATGGAGAGCGAAAGATTGTAAGATGGAGAGGAGGGAAAGACGGAGGGGCCGATGGCGAGCCTGCAGAATACAAACAGGGTTTTTCCATCTAGAGCGTTTGCCCTCATGGCACCAGCAGAGGCAAGGAAACACAGCATAGATTAATGCAGTGATAGAGGCTGGGAGAGAAAGAGAGTTAGAGCGATGGGCAGAAAGAAGAGAGTCCAGGATTAATTGAATGACTTCTGGATTGAACCATTGATGGACGAGTCTTCAAAATAAAGAAGTGGGAGGAAAAAAACAATGGCAAATCAAGTAAAATTACCCTTAGTGGTAAAACAATTCACTCAGCTTTATTTTTACAGCCAAAATGCATTCTAAGTGGACCTGATCCCTCACACTTGCATCGACCGCTGCGATATAAATAGTCAAACCTCATTCGTCACCGAATTCGCTGAAACCTAATCCACGTACTCCGTATCTCGCTTTGTTATATTACCCTGTTACTTACTTGGCTTGTAACAAATGTAGAGAGATGTGGCTAACAGACAGCAATATGCCCACGTGGCATTATCAGTTATCACTGACTGGGTTTTCTCTGCGGCCCGCAGCTCATCGCATTCCAGACACAACGTGATCGACTGCAGTTGAAACGCGAGAGAATCCGATAAAGGTGTTCACATCTACTTGCGCTGAAACATACCCTAAGACGTAGCCGCTTGTGAATCCTAGTCAAGCGGTGCAAATGTCAACTGTTGTGTTTGGGGATTCAGTGGTTTCTAAATGTCATATTTTATATAGCATGACACACTGAGGGACTCTTTTATACTAACATACTGCTACATTTTTAGTGTGTATTATGCAGTTTCTTTCTCCATGCATTATACTGATTTAGCGTATCCCACAGTGCAATGCACTTGACCTTCTTTTGGTCCAGTGTGATGATGTGCACTTATTCGGTGTATATTTAAACTGCTAATTTTTAGGGGGTTTAACTCATTAATTAATTAAAGTTGTTTGTTTGACAATTTTGCTAAATTAGCGAACTGTTATTCCTAGATAACTGGACGCAAGTGATAATATCCATGATGAGGTCATGACAACAGTATAGCATACTTCCTTTTAAATAAAGATTTGTTCTTGCTTCAAAAATAAATAAATAAATAAATGTTTAACATGGTGTTTGCAGTGAAGCCTTTTTACAATCAGTTTTTCTTGCTTTTATTCTTAACAGCTTGACTTGTTCATATGTTTGTTTGCTGTTTGTTTATTATTGATTTTGGCTCCATGTGCTTTTCTTTCTTTTCTTTTTGTTTTGTTTTGTTTGCTTGCTTTAATTTTGTATGTATTTTTTGCTTTAATCCTGGCATTCTGGCCAAAAATTGTAAAGCGTTTTGAGTGCCTAGAAAAGCACTCTATAAATGTAATGAATTATTATTATTATTTCAAGTGCACATTGAAGCTGTGATGTAACTTTTTTTTTTTATCAAACTGACAAATGTCAGATATTTTTACCCAATGTGAATGAAAAATGCAAAATTAGCCTAATTGTTGATAACTGGGCGCCATTGATCTTTTCCATGATAAGGTCATGTCATAAGTATAGCATATTATTTTTATTCTGTGTTTATTCTATGTTATCTTTGTTTATTGTTTTGTTAGTTCTTCCTTTTGTTCTTGTTTTTGTTCTTGCCTACTTGTTTTCGTTCAGTTGTTTGTTGGTTTTTTCATTTGTTCCATCATCGTTTATTATTGTCTTTGCCCCAACATGTTTTTGTTCCTTTCCTTTTAATTCTTGTTTTGTTCTTGTCTGCTTGCTTTTGTTTGTTTGCTTGCTCGCTCACTTGTTGGCTCGCTCATTTTTTACTGCTTGTTCGTTCTTTCTTTCTTTCTTTCTTTCTTTCTTTCTTTCTTTCTTTCTTTCTTTGCAGCATTGGGAGTATAGTTCTGTATCAGATGTTATATCATGCTGTAATTCTGTTGTTGATAAAGTGTTTGGCCCCGTGTGTGTTGCTCTGCTGTTATCATGAATCACACAAGCACTTGAGAGCGAGTGTGAGTGTGTGTGTGTGTTATCACTGATCAGAGTTAGGTCGTCTAGGCCATGTGTTGCTTTATATTTCATCATCTTAGGCTTCTTATCTACTGTTGGCTCCACATAACCAAGACCCTAATTCTGTTTTACTACTGACATACACACAAATACACCACCTGCAGAAACACACATGGATTCATATTATGAGTGGCAAGGCAAAACAGATCGAATGTTCACTCTGTCTTTGGCTAATATATCATTTCAATGTTATAAGATCATTTTCACTGAAATGTCCACAGCTCCTTTATTGATCAGCACTCAACTACATGACATAACTGTGATGTTTCCCTCTGAAGAAAACACTTGCATACACACACAAACATGGACACAAAGTTCCCAGACACAGTCTGGCCCCTCGCTGACCTGTGTTGCGCAGTTTATCTAATAACGTAATTTAAGGGATTTCCTGAGTGGGTCAAATCCCTACACACACACACACACACTCTTTCTCTCTTGTATATTGTAGCATGTCCTGAATGAGATGTAGAAAATATCGGGCTGTAATCAAATTATCTGTATGTTTATGAAGATCTGTGTATGTGTATCAGTTAACCTAAGTAAAGATTTACAGCCAGTTCTGACCCAAACTTTATTTAGATGTAACATTAGGTAAAAGTATACATCCAGCTTCTTCTCAACACATCACAACCAACACACACACACACACACACACACACACACACACACACTGTATATCTCTATCTATACATCATCATTCTATCTATAAATCTGTTTTTATTCCTTTATACACACTGAATACCCAAATTAATGTTTGAAATGTAGAACTATATCATTTTAGTTTTAGGCATACACTGAAAGAACTTATTTGCTGACATCATATTCATATTCTATGTCCTTTATTCTCTGTTAATGTGCACTTTACTCACAAATAGTTGTCATTGAGTCTAAAAAACGTTTTTTGTTTTTTTTTTACTTTTTCAAATGTTTCTTCATGGTCCTTTCTTATTTCAGCACATGCTCCAGCACACAACACACCCTGACCAGTACACTGTCCTTCCTTGAGTTCCCATCTTTCTCTTTGGGAGTTTCCTGTGGAAAGGCTGAGTTCAGCAGCTGATTGGCCAGCTCCGGCGATGGGTTAATCATGGGGACGGGTGTTTTTTGGGAGTCATGTAATGGCTTCCGATTTTCTCAGGGAGGAAACAAAATGTAAATTAAGCAATTATGTATCTTAACGAGGGTAAAATGGTATTTATAGACCTTAATAACCTTAAGTGGGCCGGTTTGGAAGCTCGTCAAGGGAATTAATGCAGTCTAAACAGCCTGCTCTCATGTTTGACTTGGAGTGGCTCCCTCCACATGTCTGCTGTCGCACAGAAATATGAAAATGAGTTTTACAGGCAGCCGTAGTGTTTGGCGCACAGCGATTGCTTGAGCTCTTTGTGCTTATTGTTGTGTTTGGATACCTTTTCCTAATTTTGTAAGAAATGGGTACATTTAAAAATCAAAAAAGGTCTGACATGAGAAAACCATATGAACTAGCCAAACCTACTAATCTTTTTGTGGACGACCACATTGACCCATACTTGGGTATAACCTTGTTCTCACTTTAATACCACAAGAACAAATATCTGAGGTTGAATATCTTCAACTCAGACAGTTTTTGGCCTGTTCAAGCTTTTTTTTTTTGGATTCACAGTGTCACCGTTCTGCACCAAAGAGAAAAAGGTTGTAAGTTCAGAAGGCTGATTTGACATTTGAAGTGTACTGGAACAGTGCAAGTGGTAAAATATTTGGGCTGCACAATTGTGCCGACGGCAGCACAAACTTATTTTTGTAGGAGTAAGCACCCAGTCTTTTTAAGTTCAGCCCATCGTCTTAAAAACGCTTTTATATATGGGGTTTTTTAGATTGAGTTGCGTGTGTCTCAAGTGGTAGGCTAGTTTGGGATTATATCCTCCCATATTGAGATTGAGAAGCTTTATTTTACTGCCTGCCTAGCACTTTCTACGATATTGGAAAATAAAAACAAAATTGGAAAAATTAAAGTAATCTTAATACACCAATATGAAAGCAAGACACATTTGAATACGTTTCCCACTGTGTTTGGGGAAATGAAATGCGCTCCTGCTTTCTTCTCATAGTATTATTATGGTTTCTATTTTTTTTGTGGTGAAAGTTTGAGTTTAAAAGACATTAAATGGAAAAAAAAAATATCTTGACATTGCCATATTTTGACTACTTCATGATAAGGCAAGTAAGTTAAGATTGTAAAATGTCATGTGATGTGACTGCCTAAAAATATATATATATATATATATATATGGAAAAAGTTTTTATAGTATATATTTTTCCCATATCAAACTAGTTTGAAAACCGAGAGTGCATTTATAACAATTTAAAACCAACTTGTTTGCCATTATTTGTACAAGTATTTATATAGCCTTAAGTGACCTATATTAAATATTCCTATAGGAACTGAACTCTTGTCTCTCGCTTGGTTAAATAAGGCTTCAAGTTGCATACGAGGAAATTCATCTGAACAGGGATGTGAAGGCGTACGTTCAGTTGTCACTTTATGTGGTTTTGTGTGTCCGTAAGTCACCTGTGTGTTTCGACACTGATACACGCCGGCACCAAGTGGAATTTGTCCTGGTGCCATTCTGTCGAATTTCTCTCTTTTTTTTTTTATTTGTATTTTGTTCGTACGGGCGCGAGGAATCCTGGCCCTCTCTATCACAAAGAGATGCAAATCTCTCTCTCTCTCACTCTCTCAGTCTTCTGCCGTCGTTCAGCCGTTACGGGAAGGGCAGACTGCTGGCGCCGAGCTGTTTGGGCTCTCTTCAGTACACGCACACACACTCTCTCAAAAACACTCACACACACACACACTTGTTATGCTGTCACACAACATACCAACACACATTGTATGCACATGCATGAACTTTGTTTGGTATTTCACCCGTTATTAATGAATGCAAATATATAAATATGCCACACACACACACATTCGACTGCACATGCATTAAATGCATCCATTAAGCCTAAATGGGGCGTATTGTTGTGTTGCGCTGGCCATTTAGGAAACGTTCAAGACTTTGGTCCCACAACCCTCATGCGGGTCCCCTCCACTAGGCGGTAGACCCCCTCTATCTCTTTTCCTTTTCTCTGCCGTTCCTGCTTGTAGTTCACCAAAAGGTGAAGAGTTCATAGGTTCAGAAGCGGTCAATTCAGGTAGACATTACGACGGTGGCCTGTCAAAGCAAACTCATCCTGAACCGGAAACACTGGACATTTTTCCCCTAGATTTCCCCCATTCTTTCTACTTCAAACCGGTCTGACCATGTTATGCACCAGAATGTGGTAGGAAAAAGGTGGTTAAATTATTTGACATCCTTCGTCAAGTGTACGGTCCGTTTCTGAGAAGGGTTATGTTATTGTACTTCTCGAAGCTTGAAAAAAACGCATGTCTTCATTACATACTTGGACGCCAATCATAGGTTGGACATTCCGACCGAAAGAAAAAGAGATGAGCGTAAATCGTCTGGTCTCTAATTAGGTCCTTTATTTACTTACCAGAAACTTTTTGAAAAGTTTGACTGCTTCCATAAAAAAAGTGAGGTACAGTGTTTATTGACTTGAAGGGCCGATTATTTATTCTGACTAATTTGAAGCAGCGGTCTTCTCTCCGTTCGTGTTTGCGGATAATCCCGGGCAGCGGTGGAGGAGTGGAGTCAGATGAAAGATTAAATAAATAAATAAATAAATAAAGAGCTTTGGATAACATTCGCCTCTGATTGACCTGACCCCGTGACCTGAGAGACACTCACAGAAAGGTCACGACCTGGTCACAGGAATGTTCATTTTGAGTTGCACTTAAATACCCAACATGCCCTTACCTTTCCTATTAAACTACTTCCTGGAATAAAGCTACACAGTATGTGCAAAGTATGAAAATGTTACCATCCGCAAGTATAATTAAAATATATAATATCTTGTTCTCTATTGATCATACAAATTGAAATTGAGCCTGTATATTATATCGCTTGGTAGAAATAATAAAGTAGGATTTAGCATTTATTTTGAACAGTTAAACCTTAAAAAACCTTTAAAACTTTTTTTAGTTCATTGTGTTTTGATGACTTTATCCAAGATTGCATGGCTTATTTATTGTCAAACCAAACATCTGAAAGTGGGCCAGATTTAATTGATAGTAAAGATCTGAAACGGCACCATAACTGTTTTACTACTTTATGCAAGAGCTCTTTGTGCTCGACTGCGCTATCCGAACGTGCTTTGCGTGAGGGCTCCGGCTCTCTATGTTGGAAATGTAGTGTGTCTGGATTCCTCCCACATCACGCGCAGACGCTCAGGCGGATTAGATAACTGTTGTTGAATATTTTTGATGCCCGAACGATTAGGCCACTGTCAGTTATATCTCAAAGAATTTAAGTTATCTTTGAGGAAATGTATGCAAAATTTGCATATGTACTTTCCACGTTTTAAATAATGTAATAATTTTGGATACATATTTGTGTGTGTGTGTATATATATATATATATATATATATATATATATATATATATATATAGTAAGGACTCTAAAAATGATTTTGTTTTAATATATGTATATATATGTATATGTGTGTGTGTGTGTATTTTTATTCATATATATATATATATATATATATATACAGTACAGACCAAAAGTTTGGAAACATTGCTATTTTTAATGTTTTTGAAAGAAGTTTCTTCTGCTCATCAAGCCTGCATTTATTTGATCAAAAATACAGAAAAAAATGTAATATTGTGATATATTATTACAATTTAAAATAATTGTTATTAAGTGCATTATACTTTAAATTATCATTTATTTCTGTGATGCAAAGCTGAATTTTTTGGATCATTACCACATGATCCTTTAGAAATCATTCTAATATGATGATTCATTATCAAAGTTGGAAACAGTTCTGCTGCTTAATACTTTTTCAGAACGTGATACTTTTTATGGATACTTTGATGAATAAAAAGTAAAAAAAAAAGAAGCTATGTTTTTAAAATATAAATATTTTGTAATAACAATATACACTACTGGTCAGTAATTTGGGGTCAGTAATTTTGTTTTCTTTCTTTTTTTTACAAATAAAATCAATACTTTTATTCAGCAAGGATGTGTTAAATTGATAAATAGTGATAGTAAAGAAAATATATTATTAGAATATATATTATTAGAAATGCTTTTTTTTTTTTTTTTTAATAAATGCAGTTCTTTTTAACCTTTTATTCATCAAATATATTAGACAGCAGAACTGTTTCCAACACTCATAATAAATCAGAATATTAGAATGATTTCTAAATGATCATGTGATAGACACTGAAGGCTGGAGTAATGATGCTGAAAATTCAGCTTTGCATCACAGGAATAAATTATTTTTTTTAAAGTATATTCACATAGAAAACTATTATTTTAAGTTGTAATAATATTTCACAATATTATTGTTTTTTCTGTATTTTTGATAAAATAAATGCAGGCTTGATGAGCAGAAGAAACTTCTTTCAAAAACATAAAAGATAGTAATGTTTCCAAACTTTTGGTCTGTACTGTATGTATATATATATATATATATATATATATATATATATATATATATATATATATACACATACACACACATATATATATATATATAAAACTTTTTTTATTTGAACAGTGTACACATTTGCAATTTAAATTCTACATTTTTACTAATTTATTTCATTAAAAAGAGGATGCACCCAGTATGTGTATTAGTAATATTACTCATCAATAAATGTTCACTTTAAAACATTGTTGAAAGCAGAGATTTTTAATTTTTAATACAAAATATGTGTAAATCTTGTACATTATAAAATGTTTATTATAGGTAATTAAAATCTTAACATACATCGTGCAAGTATGTCTTCTTCGCCGTGTGTTATGTATGTATATATCAATTCTGTGGTATCTAGAGGAGAGTTCATCAGAACCAGCAGCAGGTCGCCGTTCAAAGTCAGCTCAGCTAGACGCTGCACTGCACCGCTCCTTATCTGTTTATGTGATGGACTTTTTCAAACGCAAACATTTTCTTTAGATGCGCTGGGAACACACAGACCTGATAGGGATCAGACGCAGTCTAATTGCTTCAGATAGCGGCGTGTTATTAGCATTAAAACCGAACACAGGAGCAAAAGCTTCCTGACTTGATGAACGGAGACCCAACTCCTGTTTCTTACAGTATAAAACCTGGGAACGATTCAAATTCACTAAGATTGCAATTCTTTGCTACATACCCCCCCTTTTGATCACTTAATAGTTTTCTTGTGTATAAAACTGTCGGAACATTTATTGTGCGTGTCACACAAGTTTGTGTGCGGGAAAGTACTTTTTAACCCCGCTTTTGACCCTTCTCTGACATGCCTCGCATGGGTGTGTGTGCAGCGCTGGTTTCAGATGTGCGTTCTTGCCAAGGCGTCTGAGTTGCTCAGACTCCCAGGACAATACCCAACCCACCCCCACCCCTCTGCGAGCTGGCTCGAGGGCATTCCTCCACCGGTTCACTGGCAAGGCTCAAGTGGGTTCCGTTTTTTTCAAGCCCTCTAATTGCTGAAAGACATAATTGTGGAGCACTTTGAAGTAAAAGTCAATTTGCCATAAGTCCACCGTTAAGTGTTCAACTGGCCTGTTTTTTCTTCCCTTCAGCGCTGTTCGCTTGCCAGCGAACTTGTCCTGATGTATCGATAACAGCAACTCTAAGACCTGTTTATTTAACAAGGCCAAAATATCAAGCTCTTTTTGTTGTCGTTAGCCAAGCTGCGCGCTTACGATTGCGTTTAATAAATAAACCGGCATCCGGCGAAGACTGCGTTTGTTTTGCGAGTTTTATTCACGCTTGACGAGTTCAAGGCAGGTGACCCGGCGTCGTGCAGCCACCGTCTCGGGTTTTCAATGACTATAAGACCGATGACAGGGTTATGGGAAGTGTAACAGGCACTGACACAATACCTCCATGCTTTGCCTCTCAATGCAACTCAAATAAGTCGGCGCTCACAGGTTGAACCTGAACACCTACGCGTGCGGTGTGTGTGTGTACGTGCTCGCTTCCGTGTGTGTTGTGTGCGCGACAGGCTTCATCCGTCAGTGTTTATTGTTTACTGTACTCCTGGTGGCGCCAGGGCTAGAGAAAACAGAAGCCTTAAAAACACTTTGTTTTGGGGAACGGCGAAATTCTGCGGTTTTGTAATCGCAAAGACGATCAGGGCCCCTGATCTGTGTGCCGGCTGAGGGAGGGAGGGAGGGAGGGGAGAGGAGCGTTACTCAACTGAAGTTCCATGTATGGCGCTGAGAACATGTGGGCGCACCAGTCTGTCTGTCTCCAGCGCACTCCTGAAAGAAAAAATGAAAGAAAGACTGTGAAAGACAGTGAGTCACAACGATGGACAAAAGACCATGCGCCACAAAGCGAGAGGTGTCTGTTGTTTGATTTCCCAGTAGTCACGCTGCTCGATATTCCAAAATAGCACTTTAGTGTTCCGGAAAATGCGTGTTACCTGGTATTCGTCCTCTCTCGTTCGATTTGTTGACAATTAGAGGAATCGTAATTCAATCCGAACTTGTATTTTTGCTTAATATATTACAAATGTTTAAAGCAAGAATTTAAATTTACACTTAAAAAGGGTATTAGGATTTACTAGTTAATACTTATTAGTACATTTTAGAAATATTGTATTTAAAAATGGTAATAAACATTAAATTTAACC
The DNA here is from genome assembly GCF_963082965.1 of Carassius carassius. Lineage (NCBI taxonomy): Eukaryota > Metazoa > Chordata > Actinopteri > Cypriniformes > Cyprinidae > Carassius > Carassius carassius. Next base: position 16,874,617 of record NC_081780.1, on the reverse strand, counting down.
TGAAATTTTGAAGTAGAAAGTGTTTTCTTGTAATTTGTACTCCAGTAATTTACAGTCACATTTACATTGTAGTATAAAAATAATCAAGGCATCATTTACACACTTTTGTTTTTTTCAGTATTAAAAGAACAATATGTACTCTCTTATTTACATGTCCTGTTTTAATTGTGAATATCAAAAAAATAACAACATTTTATTGAGATGCACTAATATTACAATTCTGGCCAGTACTGATAATTATTTTCAGGTTATTGCTGATAACTAGTTGATATTCTTTGTCTATATTTATCTATATATAGATTTGTGTAAATAGATTACACATTTTAATTCAGTCCTTTTAAATTATTTTTGAATTTTTGACAGTTTTATTAAATTATTGCTGTTTTAAAGGGATTGTTCTCCCCAAAATGAACATTTCACAACTCACTGAATCAATGTTTTCAAGTACTAACTCGCTAAAACAGATAGTTTGGGAGAACTGATTTTCATATATTAAACTGATTTGCAATGGGTGCAAAACTTCCTTAGTACATGATTTAGAAACTGTTTGCCAAATAAAAAGTGCTTGAAAAATTTAATATTCACTACCCTTCTGCCCTACCTTTGTCCATGCACATGCAAAATATCATTACTGTATTTACTGTTGATCGGAGGACTTACTTTGTCAAATAAGTCTGTGGCACAAAGACAGGTGCAGTCAGAAAAGAAATGCGTTCACTTTAATCAGGCGCCATTGATGGACTCCTGTCGAAGTGGCAATTAATTCCAAATGAACCTTTTTTTTTTTTTTTAAACTCAAATCACGCAATGTACACTATTGGCATGAAAGCCCAATAAAACGCTCTTTTCTTATAGGAAAGCAATAATTGATTTGACATTTCCTGCCACTTCAAAGGCTCTGAGCCCTGTAGGCATGGCACTAAATTACTGGAGAAAGAAGATTTGCTATTAGCTGAGTGTTAAGTGTTCACCACTGTCTTACTCTTTTCGCTTTACCTTTCTACCTCAACACGCTTGAGAATGTGGGTTTCTTATTGAAGATAGTTACATTCTGACACCAAAAAGGCCTTGTGTGTTTATCAGTAAACTTTAGTATTTCTGTCTCTTTCCGCGCACCAGTTTTGTGTGTTTTTTTTGTTTTTCCCATTTTAGGCAAACCAGCATCAAGGAAGACTTTTGATGTGTAAATACATTTTCACTGTGTTTATCATTGTGTGCATTTCCTGTTTTTATGACATTTGAAGTTGACTGTCATTCTGAATTTAAAGTTTTATTTGTAGTTAAAACACTAGATGAAATGACCGCATATACCAATGGTATACAAACTTCTGGAAGATATTATTTACATCATAGCAGGAATATTAGGATATACTCATTTCTGAAGTTCATAGGATTATCCAAGCATAGACTTTACCACAAAACTATTTATATATATATATATATATGTGTGTGTGTGTGTGTGTGTGTGTGTGTGTGTGTGTGTGTGTGTGTGTGTGCATTTTAATGTAGACTTATATTGTACAAATATACAAAATATATCATGAATTCTAAATATTACATTATCTATTATATTATTATAATAATAAAATTAAGTATATTATAATTAGATTTTAATTAGGAAATAAACTTGTTCTGTATAATTCTATAATTGAAAAGAAATACCATACTTTTACTTTTATTTATAGGCTTGTTCATTTACGTAGCAAATCAAAGTTTATATATTAAAGGAAAAATATGTAGATAAGTATGGTTGCCCTCATATTTTGTCTTCGGCTACACTGCCTAGATTCATGTACACCTTGATGCATGCTATTAATGTACTTCCTTTTAATATTTTGCTCGAATCGGTGTTAAAGCTACACTTGCATGTTAACCCAAGCAAAGCTGGATCTCCACACTGTCAGATAAACGGTGTGTGTTGTGATTAGGGGACTCGGCAGGGCCCTGCAGTGAGCGCCGGAGCCACAGAACGAGAGAGAAGCTGCTCTTATCTCAGGCAATTAATCAGAGACTCATATTGCGGGACAATTATTCAAAGCTTATTCTTGAATAACTTACAGCCGGAAGCATGCAGAAGTTTCCCCTGCACGACGTGAAGGTCGTGAGATCAAGGAGACGCTGCAAGACCGAAGGCTGTGGTACATTTGTGTGTGTTTAAGACAGATACTGCAGACAAGGTCAAAGTCACCGCCAACTCTGCTTCTGTTCCCATTCATTTCACACCAGGCAAGTTGTTCTTCTTATGCATGTTTAAGGTTTAAGGTTGATTTATGGATGCGTTGATCAAGAAAGTTTAGTCGATTTAATAATATGATGGCTGATGTTATAAATCAGTGTGGTTTCGCCTTATTTAAATCAACAATTATACTATATTACAATCTGTTATTTTAAGGCTAAAATCAAAGCAGAAATCCCTAAACACTAAAATGATTAATAAATGCTTAATATTTGTTGAAACCTGATATAAAAGTGTACATTTTGAATTTGAAATAAGTATAAAAAATTTTACTCTCAGCCTATTAAGAAAAATACAGACTGTATAAAAAAAGATAATATTTAGTAGAGATATTGTAACCTGATTTTCACATAATTTAGACATGTAGCAGATCACTTACTAACACTTACACTTACTATTCGGCATTGGTTTATGAATTATTTTTAATATATTATATATATATATATATATATATATATATATATATATATATATATATATAAAATATTAATTATTATTATTTTCTTTCTGATTCATAATAAGATCACGTATAATTTAAATTAAACCAGTATAAGGTGTTTTGGGAATATTTGTGTGGCGTAGGTGTCACCTTCATTAAACACTCCTACAGGTTTAAATGTTTTTTTTTTGCACATGCACACAGGATGCCCTCAGATGTTAGTAATTGTCCCACACAGAGGCTGTGCGGAATTGGAACATTAAACGCATCTTATCTCTTCTCGTTTAGCCCGCTTCTCGCGCTCTCCATTGATTGGAGCCCCCCCCAATAAACGAGCTGCTTTTAATTGCAGTAGGCCTTAATCCAGTTTTTCCTTTTTAAAGTACCACAGAGAAAGGGGTGTTTTTTTTTTTTTTTTTTTATGAAAGTGATATGACCCCCCCCCCCCACACACACACACACACACACCATACCTAACTATTTGTGTGTGTGTGTGTGTGTGTGTATCAGTATAAGAAAGCAGGTTAGTTGCATCAAACATTGGTCTCCAGTAAATTGACAGCTCTCTCTCTCTTCTCATTCACTCTCTTTCTTATCTATGCATTTTAATTACTTCACAATGTGTGTGTAAGCTTGTTTTCATTCCCATGTACCATTTTTGGCGCAGTAGCTTTTTCTCGTTATCACTCCCTGTCTTTAGTCTTATTCGCATTTGTAAGTGACACAATCAATTAAGTGCCGTGTGTTTATGTGTGCAAGTGTTCAAATCCGTGCTTTTCTTCAGCAGTGCCAAATTAAATAGGAAGGAGGGGGTGAATTTTTTTTTTTTTTTTTGGATATCAGATGAAAGGGAAACTGGTTGCAAGTGAAAACGGAGCTGTTTCTCCACTGGACGAATGAGCAGAGGCCTGATGTCTGAAAATGATCACACACATTCGCAGATATCTCTCATTTCAATATGTTTGACGTGCAATAAAATGTAAGTAGCTTTAAACATCACATCATCCAAACCACCCAATCAGATTTAAATTTTAGATTTTAGATTTATATTACTAAAAATGTCAAATTTAGCTATTTCCTTTTTTTTTTTTTTTTTAAGCCTTGCTAAACCCTGTTGCCGTATGATTTTCATCCCATTGCAAATGTAGCATTTCATAGCATTGTGACACTCATGTAAATGATTAGGACACTTTCTGCATAGCATATATACTGTATAATACTCATAGTATGTATATACAATTTAGTGACTTTCATTAAACCAAACCTTTTAGCCCTGTTACCAGAGTTAATAAAAAAAAAAGTTAAAAACAAATTTTTTTTTTTTGAATTATAGGTAAAGAATAATTTGATCATTAACTACAAACCATTTGATCCTAAATAATAATGTGTCACCTAGTGTTTCATTTTAACTCCGAAGAAATGAATTTTAAAGCTACTTAGCTTGACCTCATGAAGTGGATGAACAAAATTCCCTGAAGGTTAAGCACCTCTTTAAACTGACCATTTGGATTAAAAAATTGACTTCATTTTTAAGAGTTTCAGACTGTATTTTTGTACCTTGTTCATGGAAATGTCCAATTTGAATGAAAGAAAAGTACTTCTATTCCAGGAAGAAAGGAAATGGAGGATAGAGCCATAAAATGCAAATATCACCCATGCTGCTTTTCCTTTTTTTCTATACAAATTAAATGTCAGCGTTGTGAAATACTGTCACTTTACTTCATGCTGAGGAGGCGATGACAAATCCATATTCTTCCTTTAAATAAAAATTCTTATTACGATGCTGGCGTGGTAATCACGCAGGCACAAAGCCTTCCCGTGATTAACGATAGCAATTTATTGTGCGAGAGGGCCGAGGAGAGGGAGAGCGACCGACGCAGAAGAGACATCATCTTTATCATAATTCGTATCATAAATAACCGGCCCCAGCCAATCAGAAAGCAGCCGGCATGTCATTCTCAAATAACCTTTGATAACTATTACCATTCCACCGGCCGGAAGAAAGCCTAAAGTCACAATGTTATCTTATCCCCATTCTGTGCTTATAGAATACAACAATATTACCATATAGATTACACTATTTATAATAGAGAGTGTCAGAGGGCCCTGCCTGCACTTCCTGTCATCCATTGTGGTGCAGAGAGTCACAGTGGCCAGATTACCACTGGTTAACTGGTATCACGCCACCCTAGTGTGTCGTGTGTGTGTGCGTGCATTTGGAGTGCTTGGAGACATAAAAAAAAAAAAAGTTTGATTTAACCAGAGATTGCTTCTGCACTTGGATGTTGGTCTGATTTTGTCTGTATCTTGTTCGCTCTGTTGTTCTGCTGTGTAATCAGGTGTGGATGATTTTGATCTGTTGCTCTGATATCCACACTCCATTCCTCCCTGAGATGTTCCGTTTCTGTTAATATTGTTGTTCATATGTCAAAGTTGCCCCTTTTCTTAGTTTTCCTTTCATATTCTTTCTTATTATCTGTATTATTTACGAAACGGTTGAATCAGGTGTGTAATTAGTAGTTTTCAGTCTGGCTTGCATAGTTATCTGATCCGGTTTCTCAACTCTCTGTTCTTGCTTTTTTTTTTTTTTTTTGCAAATTCTGGTTGCATATGATTTATATTTGTATGTTTCCTTCTGGCAGATGAGGAAGAGGAGGAGCCGGTTCCTGCAGATATGGGCACTTCTGCCGAGGCCATGCAGGTCTCCCTGGGTGAGGAAGAGGATGTTGAGGAAGAGGAGAATGATGAGAACTGGCTTAGTTGTCATGGCGGAGAGAGTCCCAGGCCTGAGGGTCTGTTACCCGCCGCCAAGAGACCCCGCCTGAGCAGCAAACCAGGCGTTAGCCCCGAATGGAGTTATGAGCCACGGGAACCTCTCAGTTCCCTCAACTCCCAACACATACCCCATTCCCCCTCCCCTCCCTACTCCCCTGAATTACCCCAGCCTCCTTTGGCACCTCCTACACCTGGACAAAAGCCAAAATTGCCCTCACCCTCTCCTGCACGACAGAAGAACAAATCAACCAAAAGAGGTGCTGGTTCTGCACCCATTGGTGTATTGGGGCGACCACTTATATTGACACCACCCAAGTCCAATCAGAAGGCAGGAAAGAGGTCACCCGTTAGGCCCAAAAGCCCCCGCAGCCCAAAGCCAAGTCCTGCCCTTTTTGGTGCAGCTGGACGTGGTTGGGCAGGACCTCCTGTAGATGAGAATTCTCGTGATGGCCAGTTCAGAGCTCATGATACAGGAGACGAGGATATTGAGAACTCTATTGCTGCTGTGATTGCAAGGGCTTGTGCAGATGGAGATGGTGCATCAGACCCATTTGCTTACGACTCAGACTCAGACAGTGAGGGGCCAAACCCTCCAAAACCTGCACCCAAACATATACTAAGCCACATCAAACCTCCACAAGTTCTTACCGGAAAACACCCACTTCCACCAGTTCCCCCAATTCTCAACCCACCTAATCGCTGGACGATGGATGACTCCATTGACGAGGTCATCCGAAAGGCCAATCAGGGTCAAAAGCCAATTCAGGCCCCAAGTCTTTCACCTTCAGAACCCACTTACCTGTCGTCCCCACCTGACTCTCCTCCCACTCCACTGCCACTTCTAAAACCTCCCCAGGAACGGAAAGACCCTGTTACTGCTACCCTTCTGAAGAAAAAACTCAAGAAGGACATCAGGGTCAAGTTGAAGAAGAAAGACAAAGAGAGACTCAAGGAGAAGGGCAAAGAAAAAGGAAAGAACAAGGACAAGAACAAGGAGAAAAAGCGGGAAAAGGAGCGAGGGCAGGTAGAGGAGAACAACATGCCCTGGCTGGAGCTATTGCTAGGAGGTGAAGAACGGAGAGATGGTATTAGCGGGAAGAAAGAGAAGGACAAGCACAAAGACAAGAAAAAAGATAAAGAGAAAAGCAAGAAAGAGAAAGAGAAACGAGACAAGGGCAAGGAGCGAGGCAAGGAAGAGAAGAGGATATCTCAAGGAACCAAAGACATCGCCACTGCCGTTGGCGCCACCAGCCCGCTCTTCAGCCCCCAGACTTGCCTACGTGTCCCGTCAATGTTGCCCCCTTTGCCACCAATACTCCCTGATAAATTATTCCCACACCCAAAGGATAACAAGAGCAAAGAAAAGGACAAGAAGAAGGACAAGAAAGAGAAGAAGAAGAAAAAAGAGAAGGAGAAAGACAGAGAGAAGGAGCGTGAAAAGGAACGGGAGAAGGAACGGGTCAGGGAGAAGGAGAGAGATAAAGAGGAGAAGAAGAAGGACAAAGAGAAGAAAGAAAAGATGAAGGAAAAGGAGAAAGACAAGCCAAAACTTGAGAAATCAAGTTTATTGGTAAGAGGTCCTATAGCATTTACGAATTGGAAAGCTACTTTCACTGCTTACACTAAAATCTACTCTAAATTAGTTAAAACTAGTCAATATGAAATGATCTTCACAACCATTTGATATGTCTAACCTCATATTTCTGAGTAAAGCACAATATGCTGAGTTGTAAATGTACACAGTTTTGCATGATGTACTCATTATTGAATGCCAACTACATAAGGCTGCATAGGCCATTCATAAAACTTCAACATGAATTCAATATGACTATCAGGTGCAGCATCAATAATGCAATACACAAGAGAGAGTCACTCAGATAGATTTACTAGCTGGCCCCGTTACTAGTTCAGTCTGTGTGTTTGTGTGTGTCTTTCGCTGAGCTACTTTTATATTTCCGTGTTTTCCGGTCAATTTGTCCCTGGAATCTTGCTCCTTGCATGGAGCCCCTGTGCACACACACACACACACACACACAATAAACTATCAATCTGTGTGCAAATCAAACAAGGGATAATACACCTTAAAGCCTCTGTTTACCCAATTCATACCCCATTTTACAGCATGTATACGTATGTGTGTCTGCAAAAGAGCTTGAGCGAAAGAGTGTGTTAGTTCTTCTTTATCAAACATCGCTTTTCACCATCCAATGACAGTGATAATGTATGTACACCATATCAGAGCAGCTTGAATTGATTTGGACTGCTGCGGAATTCCATTTTTCATGCTTTCTGTCTCTTTTTCTTTCGTTACCTGAATCCCTGACCCCCGCACTCTCTTTCTCTCTCCATCTTATTCTCCGTCTCCTGCTGCCATTGGGAGATGGGATTGAGAAAATGATTTCTCTCGCTCTCCACCTGCTTGAATCTTTCCATCACTTTAATTTTTTGCAAGGCTGCTTTGCTGCCATCCAGGAGAAAAGAAAAAGAGACAAGAGAGTGAGAGGAAAGAGGAAAAATAGAAAGGTGGAGAGAGCTGAGGGGGTGGGGAGCTGGGGGGGTTATCAGTTGTTGGCCTGAGGTATGTGTGCAAGGGACTTAAATCCGTAGAGATTAGCAGAAAAATGCCGTCGGTAGCAGTAAGGGGCTTTACGCCACTGGTTGTATTAGTTCAGGTGAAAAGAGTATTGCGTTTACATAAAACTGGACAAATCCAGCCACAATGCCAATGCTGTGGGACCACAATGCAATCTGCTATCTCTGGACCTTAACCACAACATCCAGTGCTGTTTGCTGAGAACTGCCTCAGAACTACTGCTACCAAACAAGGAATTACAGAAATTGAGAGAGAACTATGGCGAGAGAGAGAGAAAAGAGATGGGGCAAAAGTGGAAACAAACGATACAGTGTACAGAGAGATGGAAAGAAGAGAAAGAGATTATGCCATTTTTTTTCTTACAATGGGTCTTTAGTATTTAAGTAAGTCTTTAGTAGCTTGTTTGAAAAGAAGTGGCAAATGGTTGAAGTCAAAATTAAATGGTTTTTGCAGCCATCTTCGTGTGCTTCTAACTGAAACTAGGGATGTAACGATACCATTTTTTCAGAACCGATCCGATACCAAAAATACGGAGTATCTGCCGATACCGATCCAATCCGATACAAACAAAGTTTTGTTTTTTTAAATCAATTTAGAATTTCTGTGTTGACCTGATCGTCACTATTTAGTGTATTAAACACAATCTACTACATATAGACAACTTCATTTTAATGAAAAATAAAAAATTTAATATATAATCATAATGACAAAAATACTATTGTAAACTAGGTTAGTGGATAAATCAGCAGCAAAATATACTCTAGCAAAATCATGGGTACACAATTTTATAAAATCTATTGAAATATTTTATTTACAAATAAAAGTGAATAAGTCTAAAATCTGGTAAAATGTTACACATTGCTCTTTGTATTGTTGTAAAATACATTCATGAAAAAACAAGTAAATACATTGATATAGAAATATAAGACATTTTCTTTTAAATGTATAGTACAGTAATAAAGACACCAACATATGATAGATAAGACAGAACAAGATAGACTATTAATAATCTTTAATTGCGAAGAAATGTATTGTAATACTAAAGGCTCAAATACAGAGTGCTTATGCGCATTCCGTGCACAGAATGATGCGCTTGAAATAACACAGTCACAGTGCGCAGACTGCGCAGCCCTCCGAGTCCACATAGAAAAGGAAGTACAAAGGGAAGAGATATTGATACGTAGTGTTTTAAATCTGTGCGTTAGTTTATTAAGCCTTTTCTTTTAACAGTTTCAAATCTCTCTTGAAGAGAGTTTCATCGTTTTGACTGTAGTAAACGAATGCGACATGCAGTTTGATTGCTGAATGGAGGATGACAGACAGCTGCAGTGGAAAGAAGAATTTATGTGAACTTGAATTTAATGTCTTAAAAATTAATCTGTACATCACATTGAACTATGGAACAGCTTCAGAAGGCTTGAAATATAGTGCACAAAAACCTTTTGGTGCTTTATAATGTTTTTGTGCCTTTCGTGGGGCTCCGGCTGGATTGGTCTCGTCTGATTGATACCCGATCTGACAAAAAATTGCAGTATTGGAGCCAATACCGATTCTGAGTATCGGATCGATGCACCTCTAATTGAAACATGATATTTAAATACATAAATAAATAAACAATACATTACATAATTTGTACAAAACATATTATTACAATATTTTTCCCATTGATATTTATCACAATATTCATGTTGAAAGAAAACCTTTCCACAAGAATGTTGTACCTTGAGAATGAATGTACACAACTTATTTTTACACAATTAAACTGGAGTACCTTTTAATTTAGGGCTCTACAAAATTATTATTTTTCCTTAAATTCTGTGTTTTCCCCAAAAAAAATTCCTGGATTCTTTATTTTATGATTTATTACAAATTTGTTATCAAAAATGTTCTTTAATTAAATTAATTTCAATATGAATCTCCAAATGTTTTCGTTTATCACCCATTCTTATTGTATAGAAAGGTATTGTTGAAATCAGCCAATAAGTAATATTACTGCAGATGATATATTACCGTTACAGAACAACCAGTCAGTAATTGCACAGATTTTTTCAGTTTTTAAACCTTACACCACGTCGTTACAACAAAGACGAGTGTCATTGGGCAAAAAAATAAAAACCATCATAATCAGTGATTTATTTATTTATTTTCTAAACTGAATGTGGCGTGATGAGTCACCAACAGTTGTCCCTATCTATTTCACACATACTCTGTGTTTGCACTACTTCTGACAACGGGATAAATGGATTTGGATTGTCCAGTGTAGACAGTCTCAAGTTGTTTGCTGAAATCCTATTAGCAAAGTTGGGTATTACGTGATGGTCAAGAGTATATCCAATTTGAATTAAAAAATACTTCAAAATACTTCAAAATGAAGAGATCAGGTTCATTAGTATGGATAGTAAAGGTAAAAGATAAACATGGGCATTGAATTTGCCATCGTTTATTTAAAAAATTGCGTATAAATGCGTCAAATTGGATTTTGATTCAAGTACCAACCTCCAACCTGAGAAGAGTCTCTTCACACTGTCTAATCTCCACCCCTACTGAACAATGAGTCTTTGCTAAACGGCACAAAAAGAACCTTTGTATCATATTTTATTGTATTGTGCTTTATGGTATTACACTCTTGTAAAATTTTGAGAGTTTCATTTTCACTTTTTCATTATCGGTTCTTTAGCTTATAGCGTTTTTAAAGAGCGACACTGGTCTCTGGGTCACGCTAGCTACAGCACTTTACATCCATTTAGAAGCTGACTAATCAATTTAAGTGATCAGGCAGCCATTTATGTTGGGTGCACATGCAGTGCGTGTTTGAATGAGCATGATAGGAGTAGGTTAAGTAGGACGGGGCACTTTTAGGGAGAAACACATTGCTGACACCTCCTCAACCACTTAAAGACTAATTAACATAAGCAGATAGTACTATCTTGCCCCGCTTTTGTGGGTCACCCTGAGTGTGTGCACACACGTTCACTCTTACAGACGTGCACACACACGTTCACGGGCCTTATCGTCAAGACACATGGCCTTAGCTCCTTCCTTAGGGAGGTTGAAAGGTCTGTACTCACTCGTGTGTTGGATGGCTGTTCCCCATTGCCCAATTGTGGTTAGTAAACACGGGTGTCGTCCTTCTGAATGAGAGATATCGCAATCTGATATTATTATTAAACTTTAATGACTGTTAAAAACCTACAAATTAAACTTTCTCTGCCTCAGAAAGTCTTTGGCTTTTTGGATGACATCACAAGTCCCTCTTACTTTGCCCCACCACAGTTGTTGACCAACCATCTCCCATTATTCTGGTTGAGATTTTGAATCCTTGACAAGTAAACAGATGGTGATTACATAAGAATAATTTACTAATTACAAGCAATAGAACAAAAAACTTCAGTAGAACAAATAAATAATGCTACATGCATTGTATAATCAAATGTATAAAAACATTGCATATTCTTCACTGTGATATATTTCTTATTAAAGTTACAAAAGTGATTTAGTCAAGAGCAGTGAGCGATTAACTCTTTTGAATGACAGACTGCTTTCACTTTAAGATCAAATATGCTGTTAAACATGTTTTCTTTCTCAGCTGTTTGCTTTCAGTTAAGACCTAAATAACTGTGTTCAGTCTCATTTGAGTTATTTAGGTCTTAACTGAATTCTTGCAAAGACGGGGATTTTGAAACATACATGTGTGTATTTAAATATTCAAGGCCCATAAACTGCTGATTGCTTTTGAATGGCTCAAAAATGCTTGTATTTTAAGCCGCAATGCTTAAAAACACCTGCAAACGGTACATTGTTGTGACCATGTAGCACAGCAACGTCATGCGAGCATGTAACCGATGATAGTCCAAAATCTCTACCAGTTGACAATTTTTTACCGGTATATAGCTCACCTTTACTTTCTATACAGTAAACAATTTAGTTACTGTGTTGGGTCAACATTTGAGTCCAAAGTAAAATCTGGGTCCTGAACAAAACCAATTTTTAGAATCTATTTATTGTCTTTGTATTCAAATGAGACTGCAAATTCACACCTCAGAAAAAATATAATTTATTTTGCTGCGACATGGCAGATTAAGCAGCGCCACTGTTGAATAGCCGAGCAGAAAACACCTGTACCAGGTGAAACAAGTTTGTTTTGCCCATTTCTCTCAGAGGAGTTTTCCATAGATTAACAGGCCGTCTAAAATTCATTGTGCCGAGTCCAGCGTTAACTCAAGAGCTCCTCTAATCAACTGAAGTACAAACTGCTGATAAATCTTTTATGGCAGTTTAGAGTTGCAGCCCTTGTTATAGCCCCAGTATAGTGTAACCCGTGTATAGGAGAAATCGTGGTGCTTTCCCAAGCACGTATCGCTAGAAGAGACGTGTGATAGTCATGGTTATAATGCTTCATAAAAGCCATCCGTTTGGGACGATCGCATCTGAAAGCGAATCGAAGAAGGAGAATTGCGAGCGCAGACATACCTCCAGACATTTTTTGTGTTTTTTTTTTTGGCGCCACTCGCCAGGTTTGTTCATGCATATATGCTAATTCAGCGGCTAACACGGCTTCTCACGCTGCTATTCTCCTCAAATGATGCAACCTGCCAGCCATCCTCTCAATTCTGCTGATACGTACGTTCCCCTCTTTCCATAGAAGAAAGGACGTGAAAAGCCGAGAGAAAGAGAGAGGATGGGGTGGCAGACAGAGAGAGTGAGTGAGTCCCAGGGAGGAGTCTCCAAATCCACAAAGGTTTTGTAATGAATGCGCGGCGCAACAATGAAAACAAAAACATTAAAAAGAGAAAAGACATGTTTCTGTGTTAAACAATTAGTGCAGCGGCATTATGGGGGATCTGGTCGGACAAAAGCACAACAGCGGCAGGGGTTCTCCCCAACACAAACGCACAAAGAGCACCTCACTCTCGTTAAGCCTCGGAAAAACCCCAGAGACACTCTACACCGTTCTCCTCCGCCAGCGCCGCGTTATCCGTCCCAGCGCTATCATCTCCTCCATCTCTCATGCGCTTTGTTCTGTTCATCATCCCATTCTGCTGTTTTTATCTCTGTTCTGGGGTCTGTTCATACCCCTCTCTCTGTCCCTCCCCGCCTCCATGGCCTCAGACTGGACAGACTACTGCCAGCATCAGAGGTGTGTGTACATAAAGGGCTTTTCAGGAGGACTGACCCTGGTGCTAGCTAAACTGGATTAGCAGGACACCATGTTGTCCATCTGCCGTGTTAAGTGTGAACATCTGAGGTGAAGCTGTGTGGTCTTGTCCACATTAGTAGCTGATTTGTAGTTTAATAACTCACAATTATGTCATCACTGCAAGTTTTGGAAAAAGCACCCATGTTTTCTTTGTGTATGAGGAATACTAGATTGATCCTTCTACCCCAAACCCGTGATGATTGACGGGGTGAAAACTGTAGCACTGACTTGTATACCAACATTTTAACCTGTTTAGTTTTCAGTAAACTTGTTAATTGAAATGCCATGTTTTATGCACATGATTAGTTGTTTGGTCCTTTACACAATCTTTGGATTCAGTGAAAATTCAGTTCTCACTGCCTGAATTTGTCAGTACTGAATTCAGCTTTAAAAAGCAAGTGTCATTTCTGTAACCATATCTGGTTAGAACGGGATTAAGCCCTCAGAAGAGGAGTGACCACTGCATGTAACTAGTTTGAAATTTCCCACTTTTAGACAATTATGTATCCATCAGGCCAACGTTTTGAAATGTAGGGATTTTTGCATTTTTGTCTTCTTGTAATTTTTTATTTTAAAACCTGATATCGAGGCAAATTATATCACAGCTTATTTTCATATTAAATCATTTTTTTCCTGTTTTTTTTTTGCTGTACATTGTGTTGTTTCCTGATTTCACTGAGAAGCATGTCAAATTACCATGCACAGATTTAATTGGAATTCAAAAAAAATAAAAACAGAATAGATTAATTAGTTACATTGACTGATTACATTGGTTATCATGAGATTATTATTGGTCATTTGTTTAACATCAGTGAATTCCTATTTTACAGATTGCAGCATCAAAGAAACCTTAAATAGGGCTGGTTGATAAATCAATATTAATATTTGTAAGAAATATTAAAGAGAAAATTATATAATTATATTTAATTAATCTTTTTTAAATGAATTGCAATATGGATTAAAGTTTTTAATATTTTATTTGATGCATTTTTATGATAAATATGTATTAAAATACAAAAAAGTTATCTAATCTATATATTTTTTTATTAATATTGATTTCATTTTAGAAGATTTGTTCAATTGTCAACAATTTAGAAAAAACACATTTCATTCGGTACCATTTTTATGATCATTTTGTATTAAATCAAAATATAGAATAAAGAAAAAAAGTTATGTGCAATAAATATTCTGATAAATGTCAAATGATATAAAGAAAATTATAATATTTTTTGTCCCTATCCCTAAGCTTAATAATTCAGTGGTTACTTGACCTGAATGTTTATATATTTTATATATATAAGTTTATATATAAGTATATATATATATAATATTTCTGTCTGTTTAGGCTGATGTTTTTCCCGCTGTCCTACCGTCTCCTGTCATACCCCGACTGACCCTCAGAGTGGGCGCTGGACAAGACAAGATGTAAGTACTTCACACACACGAAGGGTTGAGAGTATCAGGCAGCTCTCTGTGTGGTCAGAGTCTCTGAGTCTGTGTACAGGTGTGAGTTTCAGGCTTTGGGTCTTGTGACCAGTCCCAGACGGCCCATGAGGTCTTTGAGGGGGGCAAACACACACACACACACTCCCCACATCATTGCCCCCTCCTGCACACTCCTATCAATAGCGCCAGTGTTCACAGCACTTAACCCCCTCACACACACACATACAGCGCCATACTACAGGTAAGGCGATTACTGATTCCTGAACGTCTACATGACTGATGTTGCTTTAATGGCCAGTGTGATTTAGACTCCGAATGTACAGCATCTGCAGTGTTTTGACTGTGCTTTTGAATTTCTTCCTCACCTCTTCAGTTCCACCTGCATGCAGAACAGGAAACATTAATGTTTACGTCTGTGTGTGTGTGTGTGTTTGTACAGGAAGGCCTTTATTCTTAGCCCAGGAGTGTGTGTTGTGCCTCTGATGTCGCCTGTGTTATGCTTTTTTTACTTGCACCTGTAGTCTAGTTTGTTGAAAAACACAATCAGCAATGCTTTCAAGAGGAAAATGTGTTTTTGTTTCGTTTACATAAGCACAAAGCTTTAGATGTTGTTTATGTTTAACTTTTATTTTAGCTTGAAAGACATTAGGGATGCACAGTATATCAGTGATGAAAGTAAAAGATAAAAGAGTATTTATATCAGCTATAACCAAAAATAGTGATCGATAAAGAGTGCTTTTTTACAAGATCTCAACAGAAGCTCCTATGATGCACATTGGCACAGGTGACCTTTGGTCTCTGAAAGGTTGTGAGGTCACATCCTGGACAGGGCATACCCCACACCGTCTTTACCCCGAGAGGGAGCCCTGTGCATGGTTGTGGTGTGTGTGTGTGTGTTTGTGTGTGTTTGTGTGTGTGTGTGTGTGTGTGTGTGTGTGTGTGTGTGTGTGTGTGTGTGTGTCAGTCAGATGAAGCATAAATAATGAGTGTCTGTGTGTGTAATCGGAGCTGACCATTTGACACGCCCTTCTCAGGGTCAATACCACAGCAAGCAACGCTGTCCGCTCTCTCTGAGCCTGTCAATCAACCTGTTACTCGGCAGCAGCAGGGTTTAATCAGTTTGTCTGGCAGCATTTAAAAGACAAACAGTTCTTCTCTGTTGCCAGATTATAATTATTAAGGATTTTCAATATATTGGTGAAAATATCAGCTGACATTGAAAGCAGATAAAATTAGAATGGTTTACAGTTTACAGTGTTCAGACAGAAGCACTCAAACAGGCAAAAGTATAGCATGAAAAAATAGATAAAATGTATGTTGTTTGAGATTTGGGGTAAAATATTTTAAACAATACATAGAAATACTTAGATATTTATGTTTTGATGAAGGTTTTATTTTTTTTACTTATTTAATTATTAATTCAAAATAAATTATCAAATATATTATTTTTTTTTTCATTGGTTGATTTATTCACAATCAAACAAAAAAGCTATAATACTGGCCATTATAATAGTTTTTAGCCATAGGAAAATTATATTGCATGATATACACAAATGTACAAAAATGTGAGGTGGGGGGGGCAACAACAGTAGGACTTTATTTTAAGAACCAATTCTCGCTATTAACTAGCATGCAATATACTACCAAATTGGCTGTTTATTAGTACTTATAAAGCACGTATAAATGCCTTCTCCTGTATGATCATATTTTAGATCCCTTAATTCTATTCCATATCTAAACTTAAGAACTACCTTACTATTAATAAGCGGCATATTAAGTTTAAGGCAAACGTAATAGTTAATAGTGAGAATTAAACCTAAAACAAACAGTAATACAATAAACTATTCATCCAATGACATAAATTATATTTGTATGGTGTGTAACCGTCCTTTCTTTGCTCTTTTTCTCTCTTTCTTCACCAGTGTGATCAGTAAGGTGGTCCCAGATTCGGAGCCCACCCCTCCACCACCACGGACCCCAGTGCCCAGGGCCAGTCCAGCAGTACGGATGCGTTCCCCTCCTGCTCCCCCTCCAACTGCCCCGGCTCCTGTAGCACCTCCACCCAGACCTCCTCCTGTCCTGCCCCCTCCACCCCCAGCCGTCCCCGTTCTGCAGGCACCCAGCCAGGCCAAAGCTCGGGGATGCAGCGTTGTAACGGAGACCGTCAGTGCATACGTGGTGAGTCTCACATACACACACACAAATTAATAAATGCATTGTGCACAAATCAGTTATATATTGTTCATATTATACATTATAATTTCATATATTTAATATTTACCTTTTTATTATTAATATCACAATCTAGTTATGATTTACAGTTGCATTCAATCAAATATGCGGTATATTATGTCAATATACAGTTCTAAAGGTGTGTATCAGCTTCATTATTTTAAGTCACTTTGACCGAGAAACATTTTAAATTTTATGCTCTAAACTATCAATTGGTGTCCAATTTTTTTATAGACATTTTTACACATTATTTGATGTTTTTAATGTTTGTTTTTTTTCCCAGCTAAAAATCACTTAAGAAAAGTGTTTTCTTAAGTGCTCTTAAGTCAAAAATTACATTTTAAAGCTAAGGTTTCATTAAAAACAGGAAACAGTTTTGAAAACAGGAAGTCGATTTAATGGTTTGGATGGCGCACTGGGAGTTCGGACTCGAAATGATATAGGATGTGATGTATTTAATTGTATAGCACTTGCTTTTACTTTTGTTTTCAACCAGTGTCACGAATTTTAAGTTTGTTAGATTGTTTTGGTTAACTCTTGTGTTTGTTCGTCACAGATTCGGGATGAATCGGGGAATAAGATCTGGATTTGTCCAGGATGTAATAAACCTGATGACGGCAGTCCCATGATCGGATGCGACGAGTGTGACGACTGGTATCACTGGTAAAAACCTTTTTCAGTTTCTCTTACATTATCCAATTGCTATTTTTATCCCTCTCTCCAGCAAAGAGTTTTTGTTTGGTTGTTTTCTTTCCCTGTATTGTGACATTATCTGAGGAATCAGGAATAAATGCAGGTGGGACTGAAATGTTATCTATAAGGAAGTTGTCTCAGGTTTGATTTAATCTTGACTTCAGGTGAAGTCATACAGTTAAGACTTTATTCATCTTATAGGGTGCATTAGACCTTTTGGAGTAATATCCAGACCCAACTTCCTTTTTTTGACATACAAGCAAAAAAAATGTTCCTGTGGCAAAAAAGCGGTAGAGCATTGCGTTAGCAGTGCAAGGTTGTGGGTTCGATTCCCAGGGAGCACATGTTAGGTAAAAAATGTTAGCCTGAATGCACTGTAAGTCTCTTTGGATAAAAGCGTCTGCTAAATGCATCAGTTTAATTTAATTTAAATTTACAAGCACAAAGTGCAGTGTGATTTACATGATTATATTTAAAGTTACAAGACTTCTATAATATTTTACACTAATTTCCTTTCATGTCATTTTAAGAGGAACACACACCTCAAAACAAAGTGAATCAGAGGAAGGAAAAAAAAAACACCCAAACTGAGCCTAGATTGCCTGGCAGTACTGTAAAGCTTTTTGGGAATCATCTTTTTCATACGCTTCGCTTAAAGATCAAAAATGCCCAATCGCACACAGAACAAACTGCTCCTCTTTCAAGATAAAAGGAACTATTTTGATTGCGAGAATGATCAAGTATTTTTAAATCGAAAAAAGATGTGCCTTCTCCATTTGGAATTTATGTAGAATTAAATAAAAAATACAAACTTGGCACGCAAGTTGTGTTTTTCATCATACCGATGGATATCATCCAGGTTTATCTTGTAACTGAGACTCATCTATTTCTCTTTCTGTCTCTTTCAGGCCCTGTGTGGGTATTGTAGCCGCCCCTCCGGAGGACCAGTCGTGGTACTGTGTGAAATGCGCTGGCAAGAAGAAAGACAAGAAGACAAAAAAAAGGAAACGCAAAGCGCACTGACCCACATTTCTTTTTCTCTCGTCTCTGTCTTCATCTGTTTTCTCCTTAATTCATTTCCAACTCTTTTGCCGCCTCAGTTTTATTTTTCCCACCCAGCCCTTCTTTTAACTCGGTTAACTTAACTCCATTTCCAGTATCATAATGTATTTTTTAATATGAAAATTTAAAATGTGTATATGTTACTTTTTTATGTGGAGAATCGTATGGTTTGTCTGTATGATCTTTGATTGTTCAGTAGATCAGTGTTGAAATGAACCTCTCAGTTCGCCCTCATTAAAGGTTGTTTCATGTATGTGCTGATTCATCAAATCTTCATCAACCATGAGAAAAAGCATTCTGTACTATAACCTGCCTTTTAATATCCTTCTTCTGATTGATTTTGACTGGAGGTGCAGTTTCATTTTACTATAGATTTAATTAAAAGTTGCTTTTTCACATCTTATTGTTTTGTGGTCTTGTCATTTGTTTGGGTACATATCGTCTACTCGCTCTGATTCTAAAAAAAACTTTG
Organism: Carassius carassius; assembly: GCF_963082965.1. NCBI lineage: Eukaryota > Metazoa > Chordata > Actinopteri > Cypriniformes > Cyprinidae > Carassius > Carassius carassius. The sequence continues at coordinate 16,855,472 of NC_081780.1, read as the reverse complement.
AATGCATGAGTTTCATAAGCCAAAATTATAAAAGTATTTTATTATTTGAGTTGAGTGATATTTCTATATACTTTATTCAATGGTTTGTTTTGACTTTTGGATTGAATAAGGCATTTCTCTCAAACTATCTCTGGGAACTGAAGTGCAAATGTTTCTATATATATATATATAGATATATATAGATATAGATATATATATAGACATAAAGTTTACAGTGAGTTAAATATGGTAAATGAAGTGGCAATTAAGCATTGAAATGTTTATCCAAAACACAATGAAGAAGAAAAAAAAGATAACCAGGGATGGCATTGTTTATTCAAATATGATGATACTTTGTGCAAACAAAACCCTCTATCCTCAAGAGGTCAAGTGACCCTGAAAAGTATTTGGACACTTCAGACACAGATAAAAGTTTAACAAGCAAGAAGTATTTATTTCAAGGAAAGACGAAACAGAATAGAACATTTTCACATAAGGATGTTTTTAATGACACATAATTGCGACATTTTCTTACTGTCAGAAATTAATACATAAGGAATATGTTCATTGTTAATGTGAAAAACTAGAATTGAGGTTACTCCGTAACGGTGTAGTGTAACTGACTTAAAAATTACCAATCTTTTGAAACATAATTTGTTTGCCACTTATATTGATAGTTTAAAGTATACAGTTACATTAGTGAAGGCACCACAAACGTATTTCTGGCATAGCATATAAAGAAACTCCATAAATTGTAGCAAACGTTATATCGAATTGAGGCGTTTTTATGAGTGAATCACTAAGTCATTCACTCATCCGATTCTTTCAAAAGCAATGATTCACTCAGAAACTAATGTTGTTCGGATCGCAGCCGCTGATTCGGTCCCACAAACGTACTTCTGGCATAAATTGTAAGAACAGTATGGTAGTAGACCTAAGTTACTGTATTTCGAATTGAGGCGTTTTTATGAGTGAATCATTGAGTCGTTCACTCATCCGATTCTTTCAATAGCAATGATTCACTCATGAACTAACGAATGTCGTTCGGATCGCAGCCGCTGATTCTGCTTTGGTTTTGTTTGGAGCTGTTTTCGTTGGCGGAGCGAGACCAGACAAAATAACTGTCAAATTTTGTTTATAAAATGTAAGTTACTCAGTATCGACTTCTTGTTTATTCAAGTGTTATTTCTTGGTTAAAAGCACACTCTCACGAACACGATAGCGTAACTTACCTGTTTCACGTTTGAAAACCAGTGTCCAAACACAACGTAGTTTAGATCGGTATACTCACCGTTTAGATATTTGAAACATACAGATGTCTTATGTCCAATTTTTACAAGTTTTTATTAATATACATCTACACATATGAAAGATAGCCTACAACACGGTAAAAAATACTCTTCTTATCAGTCTGTTCCTTTGTAGTTCTGCCAATATGACTAACGTTAGTGTTTAGCTCCCACACAGCAGCTTTGAAGGAAGTAAAGTTATTCCACCTGATGAGGACTCTCCGCCACTGAACTCATTTAAAATCTCCTCAAATATCCCCTCACTACCTGTCATTTCTGCTAATCGCACAGATACGGCTGGCTAAATGAGCCTTCATCGTGGCTTGATCAGTTCTTTATGTTAGCGCTTATCACAGAAAACTGAGACCATTATTGTTGCATTGTTACTCGTTTCAAAGCAGAAATGACGGTTCTGATGCAGCAGGGAGCAGTTAGCAGTGGACTGGATGCTGATAAGAAATGCTTTCCACATGTAGACTGGTATCCAGAGCTGCTGTTAAACGAGAGTGTATCTACAGACAATAGCTCTGAGCACCGGCTATAACAAAAAACACCCATTTGAAACGTTCACGTGCCTTTAACGCAACAAAGATGCGCGGGAAGGTCATGACCCAGTCAATGATAGATTTTACGTTGGCTTAAAAAGAATCACCCTTAAAAGTATGAATGTTTCATTTCATTAGGAAACAAAATATCAGTCCAGGTGACATTTGCATTCATTTAACCCTTAAAGCTCCACTTTTTTAAGACATTTTATCATTGACTTTTAAGTAACTAATACCAGTGTGATTTTGGATGAATGTATTGTCAGTTCCCCTCAAGCTCATTAAATAAGATTTGAACATGTAGATTGTGATATGTTTGTATATCAGGTGGTTTAAGATGGTCATCAAGCACTTTAATTACCTTGCCATTATTTACATGCATGTCTGAATGCTCTACTGAGTGATGTTAGTTTTTGCAGATTAGAAGATAAAGGTCACTCACAGCTTCCCCAAAGGTCAGAGGTCACATGGAGATGGACATACAGCAGTTTCCTCTAAAGGTGAGAAGAAAACAAAAGACAAAGCACTTCATGGCAGACTGATTGATACTCATATACACTCACATACTACTGATAATCTCGAAATTGACAAGTTTTGTTATGAATTTGAAATGGGATTGCAGTTTCTTGTCCATGTGTTCTGTTATATCTGAAGCTTGCTGAAAAAAAAATACAGGCACCATATTTGACTTTTCTGAACAGCCTTCTCTTAAATTATTCATTTACAGGAAACACTAAATTGACATAAGATTTTAAGACTTATTTACTAACGCTGTATTTTAAATATCTTGTTTTATAAAGAAAGCTGATAAGTGCATGTTCTGGCTCGTTGGCCTTTATTTGTTTTTATTTTAAATGGTTTTAGGCATAAATCGGAAATGCTCCACTATTTCTTACTTTTCCATTTTCTTGCAATTGGGTTTTACAAAAGTATTTTATATCACACTTTTTGGCCTTCAGTTGGTCTTGTGGACGAACTAATGTTTGTTTATTTTTTTCATTTGTCTTTTGAAAAACGGTATGCTTTTATGAGTGTAACAGTCTATTTAAGAAGCTGCCTTATTAACTTTGAATGAACTAACATGTGCAGTGTCCCTGAGACCAAATCTATCAAATAAATCAAGCTAACTAAACGAATTGTTTCTCTAGAATTTAATTATGTATCCATAACTTATCTTGCCCTTTTATTTTTACAAATTTAGACGCTACACTGAAACCTATGCAGTCCACGTTTTCAGGCGTTAAAATAACATTTGCAAACACATATTCTACACACAAGTGGCCACTACTACCCCCAATACTATAAAATGATGATGATATCAAATCACGTCGCCCTCTGTTGGTAAACATTATAAAGCAATTCAGCGCTGTTTGTGAGATTACAATAAGCATCAACAGACACACTGACTCTAACATGAACTTTATCTATAATTTAGCCTACATCAACTTTATCGTTAATCTATCATTTGCAAAAGAAAGTAATTAATGCAAACATACCCGTTTTACCCTCATGGCGTTGGGATTTATGATATTTTCTGTTGCATTATGAAGCTTTGAGTACGTTCACATCAAAGCAACCCCCCAAAAATTTAAAAGTTAAAAAAGGCATTAGTTAAGAATGTAAACCAACTGCGTTTTTACAGTAAGTCTTTAAGGTTAAACACATGCTAAATCTCTTGCTTTCATTAAAGCTTGCAGTAGGCCATCAGTCCTATCAAGCCACAATGTTAAAAAGGTTTTTTTTCAGTCTGTTTTAAACATTGAACATTTAGAAAATAAAAAAGGATGTGGTATACAGTGTCACAGATACGAATCACGGGATAAAATACAGTTGTTAATTCACCTGAAAGTTCCTTTCATTACATATTACCTGTTTTCCATATATTGCACCCTTTGGAGATGAACCCCTCTTATAAAAAGAAAATCTTTCATATTGTACTGGTTAAAGGCATATAGGACGTTCATCAAAAGAATCATCAGAGGCCGTAGAGGCTTTCTATGCGATCTGTAAGATTGGGAACAGAACTTTTAAGGTGAGCGGCTCGT